>NC_081409.1:701679596-701979596 GCF_030272615.1 Cryptomeria japonica | reverse complement strand
GATGCATCCAATGAGTCAATACATGAGAACACAAAAGAAACAAGCTGATTCTAGATATATTTAAATGCAAAGTGTCTACAAAATCACATCCTCATGAGGAATGCTGATGGCTGGAAGCCTCGAAGCAAAATAGTAAATAGTTTTTGTAGAACCAAAAGTAAATACATCATTACAATTACAACTTCCTCTTCCCAGCTCTAGCAAAAACTAGGGGAGAGGTAGAACTAGAGGGTCTAGTCCGAGAAGTCTACAGTGGGTGTGACTGTGCCTCCTCGCTCGGTATGGCTGGCTCGTCCTCCATCCTGGATGAAGCTATGTCTCCACCTGCTTCTGGCACTGGCAATGACTCCTCATCCTCATCCTCTTCCTCCTCAATGTCATCCAGCGTGAAACCAAATCCACCCCCCTCCTCCTCCATAGCCTGCCTCTCCAAATCAGTGATGTCATCCTCAGAAAACAATGGAGGGTGCTCCTGTGATGTCCAATCACTGTAAGGATCTATATCATTCAAGTCAATTGGCCCACCTTCTACTTCCTCTACCTTCCTTTCACGCAATCGAAGATTATATTGCACGAAGAGAAGGTCATTGAGGCGTTTCTGCGCTAACTTGCTCCTCTTCTTCGTGTGGATTGCTTGAAACAAGCTCGAATTGCGCTCACAATTGGATGAACTACAAGGCTGGCATAAGATTTTGAGAGGCATAAGATTTTGAGGGCAAATTTTTTGAGATGTGGGGTGTTTCCACCCCAGTTTTGCCACCAAGCATTTGCAATTTTTTTTTTTTTGAAAAGTTAGAAAGCAAAGAGAAAAGAGAAAACATAATTTATCAATTTATCAATCACTTTAGATCCCAAAATCCAAATGGCAAATGTTATACCTGGGGTTTGAGTGGTTCTTCCTCTCCTAGCCAGCTTTGAAGAGAATAGATTACCCATTGCTTCCTCATAATTTTGGAGTTCGCCCACGATGAGGTCTCTCTCCTCAACATCGGGTACCATCCTCTGAATGCATGTAGTGAGGTCCTCCATGACCTCTCCATTAGCATATGAGTAAGAACCCTCAAACTTAAAACGAGGGTTGAGGAAGTACCTTGCTGCATGAATGGGTTGGTGAAGTTGATTGTTCCACCTCTTATCAATAATCTCCCAAATGGGATCAAATTTGAGCCTATCCCCCTTGTAGTAATTTCTGATAGACTCCTTGGCCCTATCCATGGCCTCATAAATATACCCCATTGGGGTTTTATCCCCATCGATCAAGCAGAGAACTCTAACCAAGGGCTCTGACACCTACAATTGAAAAATACAAATTACAAAAATATTAATAATTAATTAATGAAGTTACAAATTAGTAATGAGAGACTTGAATCGAGAATAATTAAAAATTAAAGTTTTGAAGTTACCTTCAAAATCTCTGCAGCCCTTTGTGCAAATTGGCTGTCGAAGACTATGCATGCGACAACCTCTCCTTCAGCCTTCTTTGAATAAGGTGAGTTTAGCCATGCTTCACTCACAAATTGGCTGTCGAAGACTATGCAAATTGGTTGTCGAAGACTATGAGTTTAGCCTTTGTGCAAATTGGCTGTCGAAGACTATGCATGCGAGAACCTCTCCTTCAGCCTTCTTTGAATAAGGTGAGTTTAGCCATGCTTCACTCACAAACTTTTGTTTCAAAGAATTCAATGTAGCAAGAATGCTTTGCAACGTCAAGAAAATCGTTGCAAACCTTGTGACACCAGCTCTCACCAAATCTTTCCCTTGGGTGTGCTTTCTCATCAAATGTAGAAACCAAGGGTGATTGTAAATATATTTCGTGATCCTCCTTGCATCTTCCACAATTGGAGTCACCCACTCAAGTTTCCCTATGTCCTCCAAAAGAAGGTCAAGGACATGTGTTGCATAAGGTGTCCAAAAAAGAGTGAGGTGCCTCTCTTGGAGGATTCTATCTGCAAAAGAAGAAGTTATTCTTAAGAAAGATGCAACCAAAAAAAACAAAGCCACAACAAGTGAAAATATTGCTACAGGTGATAATTCATAAGGATTCTACCTGCTGCCACATATGCTGCTGCATTATCTGTGATGATTTGCAGCACATTCTCTACTCCCACCTCCATGACAACGTGCTCCAACATTCCAACCAATGTTTCTGCATTTTTCACCTTACTGGAGGCATCGACCGATTTCAAGAACACTACATTGTCCTTGCAAGCAACCAAAAAATTAATGATGGCGCGGTTCTTGCCATCTGTCCACCCATCAGAAAGAATGGTGCAGCCATATTTTGTTCATTCATTTTTTTGGTCCTCCACCACTTCTTTTGCCCTAGCAACTGCATTTGTTAGCAAACCTACAAGAACAAAGTGAAATTAGGTCTTAGTACACAATTTTGATTTAATAAATAAGAAATCTAAAAAACAATTAAAAATAAAATCAAGTGGATTATTTAGTAATTTATTAACCTCCCACTCAAATCCTTGCGAGAAGGGGCCTTGTACCCCTTTCATGCAACTGTCATTGCGGTCACCAAATTCAGCCAATAAGGATTGTGTGCCACATTGAATGGAATGTTGTTGAAGTACCAAAAATCAGTTGCTGCAATGTCGGTTTTCTCATGTGCTAACCTATTCCATCAAGTGGCCTCTAATGATGGTTGTACTCCACCTGGGCACAAAACAATCACCTATGGCCTTGATTGTGATGCAACAGTGCCCCTGCCAACCCCATGTACTCTACTAGAGGAAGCAAAAGCAATGGGCGAGGTGGTGGTGGGTTTGCGGATACGTGGGCCACACCGAGAGCCCACTATGCCCTCAAGTGCTTCTTGTTCTTCTTCAATGTCAATAGAAGCACCTTGAGATTCAGCTATAGTTGATCTCACAGCTAGCTTTACCTTCTCCCTTTGCAATTTCTTCTCTTCCCCAGCTGCAAGTAGGGCATTTATTTGTCTTTTTATTTCAGGATTGGTCCCAATGCATTCTCTAGCATCATGCTTGTCTATGCCTGCAAGGTGGTATTTGAGGCGGTTGATGCCTCCATGAAGTATTTTTTCACACTTTATGCAAATAACTGTCTAGAATCCGGTCCCTCATAGGCATACCTCCAAGTCGTATCTCTAGCACCTTTAGGACGAGTGCCTATTTATTCAGATGGGCATGGTTCTAGTGGCCAATTAGAACTTGCCATAAAAGCTAGCAAACTATCTAAATTAGTTAAAAAAAATTTAGACATCATTCAAAGTTTAAAAAAACAAAAAACTATTAGGGTTTGATTTTTTTTTGAAAACTAGAGATTCTTCAAAAATTTAGTGAAAATTTTAACAAAACTTGTCAAAACTAGTGTTAAATCTTGTTCAAATAACTTAAAAAGATTTTAGACTACTTAGGAATGATTTCTAATTCATCTAGATGCAACAAAAAATAAACATGTTTTAAAAAAGTATAGAAAAAAAAACCAACCAACCTGGGAATCTGATTTTTCTTGAAAAACCACCTCAAATCCCCTTTTAATCTACTTGGAATTGGCAAGAATAGCTGGAAATCACCTTGCAAGAGTGTTGGAGTCACTCTTCCCCCTTCTCAGCAAAAAACCCAAGCTAAAATAATGAAATGAAATCTGTTTTTGACATTTTTTGGTATAATGCTGGAGCGGCTGAGTTTTTGACAAAAACTCGCCAAGACTGAAAATTCGGCAAGTAAAAGTCAATATTACTCGCTGAGCTTGAAAACTCGGCGAGTTTAAAACTCGGCGAGTGGTTCATCTATGATGCATAGTAATGTATGTTAATCATTGGGACTCGGCAGCCTACCAATAGGGGACATTATATCAAGACACACTTTTCCAGCTGGTCTGCAATAGCCATTGCATATTCCAAAGTAGAAGTGGGAAAGTATATCTATGGATTTTATCATTGGTCTATTGAGGGTATAGGGTAGATATTGCATCATTGGGTAGTTGATTGATTGACCAAGTTTGCTCATTTCTTTACCATCTCATTAAAATATAAGGTACCACAAGTTGCATAATTGTTTTTCAGAGAGTTGTTCAGGCTCCATGGGTTGCCAAGAAACATTGTTAGTGATAGGGATAACAGATTTCTTAGTGCATTTTGATAGGAGCCATTCAGGTTAGTTGGCACTGAATTGACTCCTAGGATGAGTTATCACCCTCAAATAGATGGTTAGATAGAGATTGTGATTAAGTGGGTTGAGGTATAGTTGCGTAACTATGTTGTGGGTCAGCAAAAAGATTGGATTAGGTGGTTGCATTTAGGGGAGCGTTGCTATAACACCACCTATAACATGTTGATAGGAATGAATCCATTTAGAGATTTGTATGGCTATGATGCTTCATCATTCTTGGATTTGGCTTTTGGTGACAGGAGGGCACCTAAAGCCAAGGATTTGATTCAGGAGAGTTAGGACATCCTTAATTCCCTTAAGGATAATTTATAGAGTGCTCAAAGTTAGCAAAAGATATTGTAGACAAACATAGGGTTGAGGGTAGTTTTGAGGTAGGAGATTTGGTCTTCTTACAATTGCAGCCTTACTAATAGTCTTCTTTGAAGAAAAGTGGTGGAGAGAAATTAAAACCGCATTTCTATGGCCCCTATAGGATAGTCAAGAGGGTGGGGAAAGTGGCTTATGAGCTTGAGCTGCCAGAGAATAGTAGAATCCACAATGTATTTCATTTATCATGCCTCAAGAAGGCATTGGGCAGCAGATCACCTCTTCAATAGAGCTACCACCTTTGGATGAGTAGGGGTAGATTGGTTTTGGTACTTGATAGAATGTATATGTTAAGGAAAGGAATTTGAGGAGCAGGATGGTTAAGGAGTATCTTATTATATGGAGAGACTTGCCCATGGAGGATGCCACTTGGGAGTGAGCAAATTCTACAACATCCTAATTTTCAATTGCTTGAGGGCAATAAATTTTGGGAAGGGAGGATTGTAATGTCCTTTTCTGTAGAGTAAGTGCAGGAAGATTTATTAGCCTATTTAATACCCATAGGCTAAAGTCAAGAAAAAGGGAATTAATTAATTCAATTATTTAATATTATCCATCAAATTTTATCATAAGGATAATATTATATAATTAACCTAATAAGCATATAGAGTGATTTTAAAGGTTATCTAGATAAAGATTTTAAGTCACTTTATTATTTCTTGAGTTTAACTTAAAAATTAAAAAAGAGAGGGAAAACTTAAAAAGTGTTCTAGAATCTTCCCTAGTTGGTTATAAAAAGAGCATTGTGGGACTCATTTGAGATATGCTTTCTTATTTTATTATACTTGTCTAGAGAACTTCTTGGAGCTTTTTACCCTAGGACGAAAACCCTAAGGGATTGCCAGTTTTGGTAGTGGAACGATTTGCTCTAGCCAGTTCTTGGAGATATCATTTCAGGTATTTCATAGTGCATTAAGCGTCATGGATTGTCAAATTTGTGAAGTCTCTATTAGTGGAAAATTTGAGTTAGAAGATTTTGCAAGATACATATGATTTGAACACCTTGAATCTAAGAGGAAAAGTCAAGTTGAAGAATATAGTGTCTGGCACCTTTTTTAAGCTACCAATCCATAGAAGAAGCGGGTCATAAATTAAGAATTTATCAAAGGGGTAGAAATTTGATTAAACTATTGCAGCAATGGTGTCATGCCCTACCCAACTAAGAACAGATCTCAAATCCGACCTTATAAATAATGATCAGTTGGTGATTAAATAACAAGGCTGGCCATAAAAAAGGATTAAAATAATAATTAGCAACAACCATTTAATAGAGGGCTGACCTCATTAAAAAAAGACCATGAAATAATTATATTTGTTAGAGGGCTGACTTGATTAGTTAACCTAAGAAAGGCAACACTTAAACCATGAAGGGATGCATATTTTACAAAGGTAATGGTTTCCGTGAAAGGGTATGACTCCTTCCAAATAAGAGATATAAAAGGGAGAGCAATTGATTCCAAGAAGGGCATCAATCAGACAAGGGATTCTGAGATCTGAATTGAACCCATGAAGGATCAATCAAATGAATGGGAAGTAGCATTTGATCTGAAATCAGATAGGGAGCCAATAAAGAGCAGAGTCTGATTTTATATAAGCAGCCTAGAATTATTATGTAGAGATCGAACAATCAAGTAGTAATGAAGAATAAGAAATCGGAATATTAAGGAATAAATGAATTCAACAGAATGGAATAATCAAGTTCGAATTGGAGAAGAATTTATAACTGCAATTGAATTAGAATTTAAGAACAGCAGTCCATAATATTAACAGAAATATAATCAAATTGCCAATTTATCAAGGATTTAGGATAAGTAATTATTTATTGATTTTTGTAAAGCAATCATATATTAGAAATGGGCAAGGAAACACAATAGGTATGCAAGAGTACAGGTCTTGTCCATTTAGTGGATGCCATTGAGTTGGTTACTTGTGGGCACCCATTGATTTGGTTGCTTGTGGGCCAGGGGTCAGATTGAGTTGGCTGCTTGTTCAATGCTCTTTGGCTTAATTAAGGAGGATAGTCTCTCGGCATCCTATGGTGCCTTCCCCTCATGTTTCTAATATGGTTGAAGTGATAATGTGCATATTTACAATAAGAGTTTCATTATTATTTAGCTTCATGTTAATTGGTTATTTTCCTAAATTCAATTGCTATAGTGTAATTTAGTGAAAGAATACTTTGGTAAATAAATTGTATCATTGGTATTGTTATTTTTGGGCAAAATTCAGGTATATCCCAAAAGGGAACATTACACTGGATATGGTGAATACCCTTTGCAATGCACCTCTTGATTATGTTAGTCCTAGGTATGAAAAGGTGCAAACCACCTTATTGGCGAAGGAGAAAGCTTTAGTAGAGACATCATTGAGAGTGATCAAGGATACATTGCCCAAAACATCCATGTCCATCACTTTGATGCATGGAAAGATTGCAAAAATAGACCATTGGTCGATGTTTTAGTAGTGTCTCCTAAAGGGGTGTTGTTTTGAAGGCAATGGACTGTGAAGGGCAAGTATTGTCAGTTTGATTGTCAATATCCTCATAGATCCATTCACATGGCAGGGTTTGAAAATGTTGTCCAAGTCATGATAGACAACACTAGAAAATGTAGGGCGGTTGGGTCTATAGTGAAGGTTACATGTAGTCACAGTTTTTGGATATCATGTGTAGTCCAATCACTCAATTTAATAGTGCAAAAGATTGGCACACAAATTGAATGGGTCAAACAAGTCTACATGGAGGTCAAGGAGATTTAGATTTGTGATTGATCATATGTCATAAGCTATTCAGAACCTTCTCCAAGGTGGAGTTCTTGAAGGTAATTTAAATTTTATTTTTTAACATATTTTTAATTATTGATATGTGACGTATACTTTTATACCATGTTAGGTTGCTGAAACACGATTTGCATCTCACACAATTGTCTTAAGACGACTTGTGAAGGTGCAAGAGGCCTATGGTCATCAGCAACTTGTGGAGTGTATGGAGGCAGTCAAGCATAGAAAGAGCCCAAAAAAGTAAAAGCATTGATCTTAGATGATGAGTGGTGGTGCGTGGCGGGATATGTTTTGAATTTCATTGAGCCCATCATGAGCATGATTAGGTATGTTGATACTGATCGCCCATGTTTGGGTGAAATTTATGATGGACACTAGGGTGGAGAAAATAAGAACAATTTAGAGGCCAAGGAACATGACCCAATAGAAACATTTTTCAAAATTGTGCAAAAATTATTGTTGACTGTTGGAACAAGATGAATGCCTCCTTTACATCTCTTAGCATTTGCTTTGTTGCCAAAGTATTATAGCAAAGAGGTACTTTCATTATTGAGGAGGGTAGCACCCTATAGAGATAGGAAGGTTGCTATTGGCTAAGGCTACAATTAGAAAGATATATACAAATAAAGAAATCCAAAGTATTGTCTTGAGCGAGTTTGGCCAAGTCATAGCTTCAAAAAATTATGATGGCGGTACTCTTCATGATAAATATAGGAAAAGTCTGATGAGTGGTGGAATCTACATGATCAAGGCTCCATTTTCTTGCAACCTCTTGCAATCCAAATTTTCTCCTAAGTAGGTATCTTTTCATTTATTATTTTTCTCGTCTTTCTTTTGATGCTATCGTGTTATATATTATATTTTTATTCTATGATAATATAATTTTATGATTTATGATTTATGTTTTAACTTTTAACTTTTGATTCTTGAATTATAAAATTAAATACTAAATGCTGTACGCAAACTCAACATGCTGCAAGTTCTTCAGTTGAATGGAATTGGAGTACATACTCCTTCATACGCTCGGTCAAGCACAACCATTTGGGTGCAAACAAAAACTGAGGATTTGTTATCACACTCCAACCTTCATCTTTATCACATAATAAACCTGAAGATAATAAGGATGTGACAAAGAATTGGGATCTAACTCTCGAATGTGCTGATTTAGATGCTATAGTTGCACAACAAGCCTAGGCCTCTGTAGATGAGGTAGCTTTTGCACTTGACACAGCTAGTGGGAGTGGCAATCCAATGGATTCTGGTTCAAATGAAGTTGAACCAAATGTTGACCTTGATTTTTCTAATGAAGAAGAATATGAAGATCAAATATCGATTGTAATTTGAATTTTCATTGTGTAATGATGTTTTGAGACTTGAGCATTATCGTTTTTGCAAATTATGAATATGATATTATGAGGTACTTAAATATTCTATTAATTGGCAATTATCAATTTATGAGTATCATTGTTATAATTTCATAGTTCCACGGAGTTTCCTTACGAGGGGACATGGGAACGAGTTTTGAGGACCGGGGGACCAAGGGCTAAAAATTGGGGATGGTGAGGGGACGACAATGGAGTGGTGGTGGTGGGGTGGTGCTGATATAAAAATAGAGGTGAATTGAAATCTTCAAAGGCAAAGTTTGCAATATAATATCTCTATGAGTGCCCCATGAAAGGCAAACTAGTTTTCATGAAGTTAAAGGTTGCAATTAGTATGTAATGGCATGTGCCATATAACAAGTGACCCAGTGGTGTCCCCGATAGAGGTGACATAAGTCGTGGTGCTTTATGGGAGAACATTTCCCCCAAGTCCCCAAGTCTTGAAAACGTCCCGCTACAGGGGACACGGGTTTTTTGGGGGTGTACACATCCTCGTGGAACACAATATTAAGAATTTATAATTTTGAACCATATGTATTCTTGTAGTTGTACCCAAGGAAAAAAAATGCCATACTGTCATACTAGGTTACGGTTCTCGTACTTGCACTTTTACTTGAATTGACAACTTAGAGATGTCTGAAACGTCCTTGATTGCCCTTGGGATGACCAAATGTCATGTAGACATTTCCTAATGTTTTGTGCCAATTTTGGGAATGTTTCAAAGTTTTGGGATGAATTGCCAATGACTAGGGGACGACCCTTGCTGTCTCACTATTTTTGTAATGAGATGGGGAACAAGAATGCAGATTTAAGTGCCGGGGACATCTCCCCACGGAACATAATAATTTACAAGTTACAAACATAAATAATATAATTTTTACCTCATGGTGGACCACCAATTATAGTCAAGTATCTTATGCTTCACACTCTTTCCTTTACTTGTGTTTGCCTTTGCCTATTTACCACCCTTTGGATTAACCACATTAACTATAGAGATATTTGCACCCGAAGAATCCTCTGTAATAAAATGAAGTAGTTGGCATATCTAGTATCCACAAGTTTAAGGAATTCCTTTCTTGAAAATTTCTTGAAAAGATTGAGTAAAGTGTGGTGGTTGTAAATGAACATTTGCATATCTCTTGCTTTTGCAACTACTTTCTTCACCTGTTTTTTCTTTCTTATGTCCTTCAATGCATTATTTAATGTATGGACATAGTATGATGTCCAAAAAATATGCTTGTAGGCACCCTCCACTACCGTGTCAACTAAATTTCAATCATATGTTGAATTGGTGATCCCTTCTACAATGTTTGAAACCCCATACTCTTCTATGAACTCCCTCAAAATCTGAAATTGGAAGTTTGCATCCTTTTGCATCTCTACGGAATCAATTGATCTAGTAAAACAAGAGCCAATTGCAGATATATCTATGACATTCATGAATGGCTGATGTCTTATATCAGTCCACTCATCCACGATGATCAAGCAACCCATCCTTCGCTAGATTTGCTTAATATTTTTTATCAAAAAATTCACCTTTTAATGCTACTTATCATAGAGGGTGGTGTGTAGTCTATGTTCTTTGGGGTGGACATATGAGGAAGTGATGCTATTTTTTTTCAGCATGTTCTTGAAATAAAGAGAATGTGCACATGAAGTTGGATGGCATGGGCATAAAAAAATTGAGCAATTGAATCATTTTCCTCTTCATATGATTGCACATTCAACATCCCTACAACTTTCTCTTGCCTCTAATTGGTCTTTCTCTTTCTTTATTGTAGAAATCTCAACAGTTTGCAATTCTTGATAGCATAACAAACTGTATAGGTTCTATTGGCATGCCCTTAGATCTTAGTTCACTCTCCATAATTAATCTATTTACCTTGGCCTTCTTAGCTATGGTTATCTTTGGACAAATCTCAAACCCATGTCCTGTCATGTGCAAAAGGTGACTGAATACGTTGGTGTAGCTTTGTCTAAAATCTTTTTTCCCCAAGTGGCACCAGCAATGTCTACTCTCCCCACAATTTTTTGTTTTTTATCTGTCTGAAGCTACTACAAATTTCGAAAGAGTTTTAGAGGTTTTGAATGAGCACTTTGCATAAGGTCTTAAGAGGACAGAAAGGCATACAGATAGGTTATCATAATTCATAAATCTCCACGTCATCTATAAACATGGCTGATGAGAGATCAGTATCGGTATTGGAATGAGAGATTGATATTGGTGTCAGTATCCCTGATTTTGAAAAATAGGAGATGAGGGTACTTGGAGATGCCATTTTTTAATATGATTTAATAAATTATTTATTTGCTAACATTAAAAGTGAAAATATCATGACATTGAACTTTCAAAACAGAAGTACTTAACTTCCCCAAAAATCGTGGGCATGACCATTAAAAGTTGCCCCTAATCCTTGGAAAATATATAGGCATAATCATTACAACCACCCTCAACTTTGAAAAACCGTGGGATTAGTCATTAAAACTGTCGGATTAGGCATTAAAACTGCCTAATTTGCATACAAATTTAGTGCCTAGGAAATACACAGCACTGAATACATACATGGTGCAGGCATAGAGAGGATTATATACGTGGGTTTTACACTGTAAAACTGTATTAATCGGCAAAATCCATTGATTTTTCCTGTTAAAATCAATCTCTAACTGCCAAAACTGCATGTTTATTGGGTTTAAATTTCAAGGTGGTTAGAGTTTTAGTTGGAAACTCACGGAAATCCAGGTGGGACGTTTCCTTCAAGCAGGGATGTCTCTGCACGTGTTTCTGGTACGGGAAATGCATCCCAGTCCCATCTCCCTGCAACACAGTCTACAAAACTTCCATGTTCTGATGAACCCCCAATTCAGTTTGTTTGTTCCATGCCAACATTCTCACTGCTTCCACTGCTGCTTGTGTTGTTCGAAAAAATGAGAGTGCAAATCAAAAAGTGCAAACGAAAGAATTGCCTTAACTTGTGAACTTTAAATTTTAAAAATTGTGAAAGGGAGATTTATTTTTTGAAAAAAAGTATAACTTACCTTGCTGCTGGAATTGCATTCTCCTCTTCTCCTCTCTGTTCTGTCACTGCTCCCAAATATGAAAACACAAAAAAACTGAAATGTATTATGGCTGCATTTGTCATTTTTTAAAAAGAGGGCTGCAAGTTTAGTTTTAGGTTTTGGAAGGGGTGTGGGGGCATTGTGGGCTTCTCACCTCTCTTATTTAAAAAGAATGGCGAGTTTTTAATATTTTATTAAAATAAATGTGTTTTCTATCCAGGGATAGCTGGTCTCTGGATGACAGATAGCCATTTCCAGGATGTCTCTGTGTAGGTGGCATGGATAAAGGACAGATTGGGGATATTTCTGACATGTCCCCATGTCCTTTAAATATGACATGATGGGGACAGCCAATTACCTCTGGAGATGTATTTCTGTGTATCATAGGCAATAGAGTTAGCTTAATGAAAAAGCCTGAAAGAAAAGTATGAACGCTGTAAGGTGTTTGAGATGACGGACATAGGTTTACTGTATTATTCCCTTATAATTGATTTCTGACAGAAGGAAAAGCCTATTTTAATTTTTAGATTAAGTACGTTCAAGAGCAACTGAAAATAAAATAAAATTAGAGAGTAAGTTTCATCTAATGCAATGTTAGTAGAAATGGAACTTTTAGTCAATTCTGTTTTAAAGAAGCAAATGAATTATTATATAGGAAGTCAACTGAGGCTTCAGTTAAGCTCATTAAGTACTGTCCTAACTTTTGTTATGCAGTGAATGTAGTTTCTAGATTATGACTGCATCTAAGGCTTGCCACTGGTATGCAGTTAAGGGGCATTTTAGAGATGTAAAGGGGATTCTGAATTCTGGCATAGAGGTTGTATGGTGTGATGAATATAGAGTGGCACAGGGTGAGTTGTGTTGTGACAAGATATAGACTACAGCCTGCAGGTTATGCCTTTAGTTTGGAAGCAAGTGTAGTTTCTTGGTTCAATAAAAAATTACTCTCATATCTCCACATAAGAAAACTTATGGATCCATATTACTGTAACGTGTAAAACAATCTTGTTGATAAGGCTTCTTGGTGATTTGCTATTGAAGCACGGAGGACCAAGCAGTTGTCTTGTGACAATGGGAATATATTAAGATTGACAAATAACACAAATTTTCTTGTGAAGGAAAGTATGCTCAAATACTGTAAAACATTGGTATTTCATTCCAGACGATCTGCAACATGATGAAACTTGGTGAACTGTGCTACTAAAGATAAAACGGCTTCAGCAAATCTAATGAAATAGAAGTTCCGAAGTTCTAGAATAAAGCCCAGTGTAGCCATTCAAAACATAAACATGAGGCTGGGGGGATTCAGAATGTATCAGTCATCATATTGGTTTGTAATTTACTTTTCAATGTTGGCATCAAGATAGTAGTTGACAGTGCTAGGTTTACAACATTAAATTATCTTGGCATTTAGGATTATGACGTGGAAGTTTTGACTTGAAATATCTTTGAATATTTACTAATTAGCAAATAATGTTAAATGATCTAGGCGTTATAGTCAGTTGCTTATGGATATTGCAGTGATAGAAGTTGTGTTCTACTGCATTAAATGTACCAATCAACGTTGTACTATTAACTTCAATATAATGAAAGTTATTGTGTTCACCTTGTTATGTGAGTTTTTCCGCTGAGATTCAACAGAAAAGACTCATAGATAAATCTAACTATTCAATTGCATTTATTTAGATGTTATTTTACACTTTTTATTGCGATACTTGTTTCACTTAATTTCATAACTATTGCAAACTTAGTTGATTATTATAGCTCTGATAGATATGATTTAGCTGTTGAAATTGTATAAGATGCTCTATTTGCAAAGATCTGAGAATAATAATAGCAAAAATTGTGAGTAATTTATGGCTCACCATGTTTCCCGTACCAATTCAACCATCTTGCTGGTTTCTAGTCAAACCTGGGGTTTGACCTGTTAAACTCCTTGACATTTTTGAAAAAATTGGGAATAAGTCACAAGTATTTAAGGAAGTGCTTCTGGTTTTTTAAAATATATTCTTATCTATTTTCTCCCCATAATTACACTTAATTTTCTGATTATTTCCTTCTCTAAACCTGGGTGATTCAATTTGATATACTCTTTTGCCATGCTGTGTCAATGTTGTGTAAATGGAATGCTAATATTCTGAGAACTATTGTTTTCTTGGGTTGGGAAATGTTTGTTGCAGATATCATCTTACTACCATGGAATGTTGAATCTTTGGAATTTGAACACATGAAGTGGTTCTGATTTTTTAAAATATATTCTTATCTATTTTCTTTTTAATTCTATTCTTAATTTGCTGAGTTTTTTCTGCTCCAAACCTGGGCAATTGAATTTCATTTACTCTTTTGCATTGCTATGTTAATGTTGTGTAAATGGAATGCTACTGTGCTGAGACTATTGTTTTCTTGGGTTGGGAAACGTTTGTTGCAGACATCATCTTCCTACCATGGAAAAATCTTTGGAATTTGAATACATGAATATTTTGTTGTAATTAGTGCTGATGGTTAAAAGGAGAACAGTTGTATTTACATTTATATTTTCATATAGATAACTTTTGTTTGAGTTATTATGCGGATAGGTTCAACTTCTTCTGATCTAAGGGATACTCTTTTTTCCGAGTTTAGATTATCTGGCTAATTACTGTGCTGTTTGTTGTTCAGGTCTTGCATAGTGAACAGTTCCAGCCAAAGTTTGAGGGTATTTCATTAAAAATAAGCAGCATTTTGAACACATTGCCATTTGCTTCTTTACATCTTTCTGATCACACAAAATCACAGGTATTTTTTGTTTGATACACCTCTTTGAAATGATGCACTCTATATGAGTGTGTAGTGTTTAGAGTTTTATCTTTTAGCTTGTGCTTGTAAGAATACATAACTTGTAATGTGTTTCTGAGATTCATTAATATTTTCGTGTATAGGTTGAACACTGTGCACAGGAACTAAAAAGGGTAAAATATGCACGTGAGTCTTGTGATGAACAAATAGCAGCAGATATAGAAAATGTTTTGAGGGATCGGAGAGAAGGCCACAAGGTTGACAATGAGAAACTTAAAATGATTGCAGAAGAGCTTGAATTGATATCAAATCAAGATGTTTTGAAAGAGGCCTCTTGTCTGGAAAAGGAGAAAGAATATGCACGCACTGACAAGGACAAGCAGGAGGAAGAATACATCAATCAAATCATTGATTTAGTCAAACAGTTGTGCGATTACATGATTGAACTCAAGCAAGCCCAAACTGAAGCAGGAGTCCCAATCCCTGCAGATTTTCGCTGTCCTCTTTCCTTAGAGTTGATGTCAGACCCAGTGATTGTGGCTTCTGGGCAAACATATGAGAGGGTGTACATCCAACAGTGGCTGGATCAGGGTATGACAACATGTCCCAAAACACTTCAGACCCTTAGCCACAAAAATCTCATTCCAAACTACACTGTAAAGGCATTAATTGCAAATTGGTGCGAGTCTAACAATGTCCCATTGCCTGAGCCAGCAAAACTTCTGATCAATGTATCTCCACGAAATCAAACACAAAACATAGATTCTGATTCTGGCTTTTTGCCGACTACAAATAGTTTCATGGTCAAAAGCTCAGACACTGAAGCTTCATGTCAAAAAGAAATTTCCTCAGAAGAGTTTGACCTTGAGAAGGAAAACTCGGGGTTTTTGTCAAGATTCACTCCAGAACAAGGAGAAACAAGCACACATAGATCTTCTTTATTTAATGGCGAGCATCAGATACAAGTGTCAGAAGAAATTTCCAACCATGTTTCTGATCAGATACAAGGGCACAGCCGAAATGTCTCTCTTTCAAGTACTGCTTCAAGTCTAGATGATGGGCAAACATCAGCAGGTGGAGATGCCCCTGTTTCAGAGGGGAATACAGCTTTAAGTGACTGCTCTCCATACAGCAGTGATGTTTCTGGAGAGTTAGCCACACCATTGTCCAATGCACGTTCACATCGTAGTGACATAGGAACCTCCAGATTATCTGAAAGAGTATTCCCTGGTGGGCACATCCCAAATTTGTGGGGTCGACGAACGGAGGACCGGACTACTGTGCCTTCAATTTCATCTTCCACATTAGCTGATTCAGATGGTGATGTGTCAAGCATTCGTCTACAAGTTGAAAAGTTGGTAGAAGATCTACAAAGTGACTCTTTTGAAATTCAAAGGGAAGCTGCAGGAGAGCTACGTCTTCTTGCTAAATACAATATGGAAAATAGGATCACAATAGCAAACTGTGGAGCAACCAGGCATTTGGTTCGGTTGCTTAGCTCTTTAGACTCAAAGACTCAAGAGAATGCCGTGACTGCTTTGCTGAACTTATCTATAAATGACAACAATAAGACTGAGATTGCTGCTGCAGGAGCAATTGAACCTCTAATAAATGTTCTTAGGGGAGGTAATCCTGAAGCAAAAGAGAATGCTGCTGCAACTTTATTCAGCTTGTCAGTTATGGAAGAAAATAAAATTGCCATTGGGCAATCTGGTGCTATACCACCTTTAGTGGACCTCCTAATGAATGGCACTCCCCGAGGAAAGAAGGATGCTGCCACTGCTTTATTTAACTTGTCCATCTTACATGAGAACAAAGGCCGCATTGTACGAGCTGGTGCTGTTAAGCATCTTATTGAACTTATGAACCCTGCAGCTGGAATGGTAGATAAGGCTGTTGCTGTTTTGGCCAATCTGTCGACCATTCAAGAAGGTCGCGCTGCTATAGGTGAGGAGCATGGCATTTCTGCTTTGGTGGAAGTAGTTGAAATAGGGTCTCAAAGGGGAAAGGAAAATGCTGCAGCGGCTCTTCTCCAACTTTGTACAAATAGCAATAAGTTCCGAGCTCTGGTTTTACAGGAAGGTGCCATTCCACCTCTAGTTGCATTGTCTCAATCTGGAACTCCACGAGCAAAGGAGAAGGTGAAATTCAATCTCTACATGATTATTAAAAAGCCATATTATAGTGTAACTCAACTTCTGTAGTTAAATTGTATTGCTATATGTATCTGAACTCTATATGTTGTTGGATGTTCTAATGTAGGCACAAGCTCTTCTTCGACATTTTAGGGATCAGCGTCATGCAGGTCTGGGGAGGGGTGCTGACAGACACATGGATAGGCATTTTGATCGGATGTGATAGTTTTTCAAGTGCTAAATCTTCTTTCTGCCGCTCCTTCAGTCATTTCATTCATTGCATTACTGTTGGCAATGGTACCAACCTCGCCTTCCACCCAGGGTAGTGGTTTTCATCACATTATGCCTCTAGTTTGTTGTCACAGATGCCTTCTGCATTTTATTTACAAACCTTTTTGTTGTGGTTTCATCACCTCACAAATGATAACTGTTAGCAGTCAGAAACCTCTTGTATCACTTGATTGAAAAATTATTTCGAGGAAGGCCTTGCTACTTCTATCACGAGGGAGGATTATGTAGATGTCAAAGATATGGCAGATGGAACTAGTGAATACAATACAGTAATATACCATCATTGCCACCATTGTCGTTGCCACCGTTTATTTAGGGTATCATTTGATAATATTTTGAGCTTGAGAGATGTGCCAAATTTATCAAATTTGAGTTCTTAAGTGGATTGAATCTGTAGAAGCTTCGTGCTTTTAATTTTTCTTAGGGACAGTTAAAGGCCTTAGGTTGTTTAGTTGGTCTTATCTTCATTTCTTTGGGTTTCTATTTTTGGCAATTTGTTAAGAAATGTCAAATATGATTTATTTTGGTGGATTGGCTCCAGTTGCTGGTTTTCAGGCAATTCACTGGTTGATTATAAGCATGGTATATGCTTTTAGGCAAAATCAAGAAAAGGACATTGATTCAGGAAATTGAATCTGGGAAATACTGGAAATGCCTGCAGATGATTTATGAACTACACCCTTACCATTCCAGTACACTCCCTATCAGTGCACTGTATGTTCTATGCACGTGAATCCTCTCCTTGAGTTGAACATTCTCATGCTCAAATCTTTTTATAAAGAATGGAGCTTTTTGTACTCAAAACTGGTAAAGTTGTACTATATGCAATTGTGTTCTTTTCGTCTAAATGAATGAGATATGATGCCCTATTCTGTTAGAGGCACATTATATTCTAACTTTTAGAATTCTAAACTCTTGTATGATTGTAAACAATAGTGTGATTAATTGCATTTCCTGATGCCATGTGTATGTTTCTCAAACCATATTTCCTGAGAAACACAAGAGTTAGTGGATTCAATTTTGCATAGATTGGTATTATGTTAAAGACATGAATTATAAACCATCAGCATTTGCATTTATTCATGTCCCCAGTTTACCTTCTCTCATTGAGCACCATCAGGAGTTCGGTAGCATCCTGAATGATGTATTGGAGGCCGACCAAAATATTTTCTTTTAAGTTTTGTTAATTTTACTCCTATGTTCCACAGTCTGTTCCAGGGGGCACAAGGAAGCATGGGGATCCCTTGAATATCATATATTGCAACTAAAGGGATGGCAGTACAAATGTAGATATAAACGAATATCATATATTTCAATTTACATGCTCGATACTTCTTATGGTTTTTGATTTAATTTTGATCTTCTAATTTCAAAATGTTTTTTTGAGCTTTTTATCATTTATAATAATATTATTCAAGAATTTATTTAGTTTAAATTTTGTAGTATATTAACCTCGGGGACTAAACTGTCAACCATTTTCATTCCAGACAACCCAGGATAAGTTCCCTGTTAAACACAGGATTCATGGTTATAAGTCGTTCCAGTTCCAGACAATGATAAAATCAAGAGTAAATTCAGTTCTTTTGTCATGCAAGATCTAAATGCTTATTCCAGGGAAAAGTTTTGGTTCTGTAATGGAATAAGTTGCTTTAAATTTCATAGCACAATTTCTCAGGTATTTAATTTGTAGAAAGTTGCCCTTTTTATCATACTCATGAAATCCTGAAACTCATTTATAATAGTCTTGACAGTCTCACAAACAATTAAAATACCACTTCTAGCCAATATTTTAGTGAAGTGTAGTTAAACATTCTTCTCTTCGTTAAGTTTTATTTGCTCATTTTGTTCCAGTTACTAAGTAGGCTAATCAATTATAAAAATTGTCAATGCTTGTCAAAGCTTCTACATAACCGCCATTTGCATTGGTCATTTTCTTAATGCTTTATTTTCATGCATCTTATTTGGAGTTTTTGTTCCCAACTTTCCTATGTTGACATATAGTATTTGACAAGGTTTACAGCTGTGGAGTTTAGGATGAAAAAACGTTTTGGACTGTTGTAACATGTGGAATTGAATATTTTTTAATGGAAACTGAAAGTATAATGAATCCCAGTATTTGGTAGTTACTATGGAACATGTAATTTGTGTTGGATCAGTTAGAAAGAGTCATTTTGTTTGTTAAGTTCAAGACCTTAACTAAAGTTGGCTTATGCATGGAAGGATGCTGTCTAAGACAAAAAATAGCAAGGTTTGTCTGTAGCAGAAATCTCACGCATCAGATATAATGGATAATGTGTTAAAGGGGCTCATGCTACCAGGCAAGATCAGATTTATTTATCTTGTTTCAGTCATTTATTCTAGCTATTTTGCAACCACAACAAATGCTAGAATTTCTTCCATTTTTTTCTCATCATACTAGAATCTTGAGGAATGCTTATTACTTTTTATAAACTTGCGGTGATCTATGAGATTATCATTTTATTGATCTGTAAATTGAGATTATGCTTATAATGATTGAGATGATGATAATCTACAATCATCAGGAAAACATTTTAATTGCTCTCAAGTCCACTCCTTTCAACCAAGCATTTGGCTTCAAGAGTTTAACCTTTTTAATGGAGGTGATGGTTTTGGACAGTCTTTTGTCTTGTACTCAGTAGCATAACACAATCTGCACCTGAATACTATGCCTTCATAGTGCACCAATTATTTCCAAATTTTGGTGTCTAAACTGAGCTTAATTTTTGTTGGTAATTGTTTGAAAAGGTCCATTTCCACAAGCTCGAGGCCAAAACTGAAATGAATTTGTTATTGTGTTTCCAATTTACAAAGGGTTGGGAGTGCTCCAAAAATGCAATGGAAAGTAAGGGATACTAACTCAAGCTGCAATAGTTAAGAAAGTCTTTGTAAGGAGATTCAACTCTGGGCACCAGGCTTTGTCCCAAGACCAAGGTCCTTTCTAGAGCAATAGATCCCTATCTAGTCTGGAATCATACAAAGGTAGGCTTTGTCCCAAGACAAAGGCCCTTTCTACAGCAGTAGATCCATATCTATTCTGGAATCATACGAAGGTAGGCCTTGCTCCAAGAAAAAGGCCCTTTCTAGAGCAGTAGATCACCATCTATTCTGGAATCATAGATCACCAAGAAGAAACCCTTGGCACAAGGAGCGATGAAGATTTCATCTTCAAGGAAAGGTTGTCAAGTTTTTAAGATCCAATTGATTGGCTCCACCAAACTTGGTCAAAAGTTATGAAAAAGTGATGATCAATATGCGTGCTCTTTGTACCACTTTGTGATGGGGAAGAGCTTATGTTGAAACCCATCATGTAGAGGATCCAAGCTTGACTTTTTGGATTCACCATGGAGCAAATCAACAATTGGTTTATTACTTGTAGAGGTGTTGACACCAACCCTATAGTCACAGGTGGGAAGCTAAAGGCTTGTTTTGATCTGCTGCAACCTACTTGGGTAAGCAGAAAATTTGTTTGCATATTTGATGCCTCCTGTTGAATGGAGGATATCATTGAAGCTGGCTTTGTGAGCTGCCATTATAGAAGAAAAAAATTTCAGAGAAAAGCTTGAGCCGGTGCCACAAGAACCCTAGCAGAAGTGCTGTCATGTAGGGAAGGAGCATAAGGCATTGTAGAGTTAATATACACAATCTAAATGATTATCAACCTTGCAGAAAAACAGGAATCGCTTGCATCCCCTTATATTAATTGTGATGAAGTTTAATGCTGAACTCTCAAAAATTGGATTTATACATGGAGATGTGGCCTGAGGTGATACATAATTGGTCATATAGGGGAAGGGTACTAGTAGCTGCCCACCCTAACTTTGTCTAGGGTTTCAACCCCTATTTGTGCTGCCCTACCCACCTTTGGTGGCAATGACTTTTGTGATGGCTCATAGCTTTGCTCAAGCAACTAGGTTTGGTCTTGATCAACTTCGGGTGAACCACCTTGTTTTATGTGCCAAACTGTCCCTAGTGGTTGTTTGTGGTGTGCGTATGGTTGAAAGTGAGTATTTCTACAAATGTTGAGGTTTGGTGTGTTAATTCTCCAATTTTTGGCCTTCTTTTTCAGACTCGCACAACTGCGTGTCGAATTTGGAGGTCCCTTGTGGTTGGTAAGATTGAGCTTTTCTCCTATTTTAAGGGTTTTTTCATTGTTTCATTTGCCTTCTCTAAGGAGGAAAACTTGGTGTTGGGTCAACTTTGGGCTTGGGGAGAACACTCTCTTAGTCAAACCTTGGATAACCTCCTTTAACCCACTTATTAAACAACTCACTGTGTGTTTGGTGCGGGATAGAATTCTTTGGTAGGATTCTTGTTACAAGACCATTGACAACTCTATTGGTTGCTTTTTGCGGGTTAATGATTCCACTTCCTACATGGGGCGCTCTACTTTTGCTCGCATTCTGATGGATATTGACATCTTCAAGTTATAGAAAGGAAAAAGTGAACCTCTTCGATAGGTGAGTGAACACCAATCAGAGACTCACTATTAAACTTCTCCACTTAGGATGTGGGTAAAAGGTGTATGATTGTCTGGTACCCCGTAGATGACATTGAATGTGTAACAAAGGTCTTCTGACACAATTCTATGACACTCTGTCTAAGGACACATGCGTAGGTCTTAAACAACAATGCAATGTGTTGGCGTCTCGTACAGACAGTGTCATAGAGGCCATACAAAAAATGGACTGTGACAGAAATATGCCAAAACAATAGAAAAGCAGGAAATAATAATAAAATAGAGTAAGTATGACTATTTGTGAAATGACAAGAGAGAAAGGAAGAAAAGCCTCACAACTGGTCCACGTTTGAAGCCTCCAACTAGCTCCTCAGATCAACTCGACAACCTGCACACAAAGCGAACAAAGACGAAATGTTGTGGCTGTGTTTTAGAGGCCTACCACACTCAAAACCCCATTTTGGTGTTTCCACCTCCATGAACAACCAAAACAGATACATAGATAGAAAGATGATAGAAAACGATAAATAACGATACAATGAAGATAATCAATAATATGCTACGGAGATAACAAGAGAAAAAAGAAACCGATCACAAAAAAAACAAGAGAAAAAGGAAGAAGAAAACTCCCCTTCCACACCCAAGGCGAGAAGCTTGTTAGATGATGAAGGAACAGGTCTTCCTCGGAGCACGATAACAATGGTAGTATGAGAGAGCTGAGTATGCAACCAAAGAGAGATTCTAGACAAGCATAGATGCAAGAAACCGGTAGGGAGATCAAAATCATAGCTAGAGAGATTGAATGAGTGGCCAAAGACCAAAAGATGGGCTTCAAAGGAGAAGATATGCATGCTGGATGAAGGTGAATGTCGGTGGTCGCTTGTTGAGACATTATGGGCATCTTCTAGGAGTAGGCGTAATGCTTAAACAACTACCTTCAGGCTGTTAGATTTGCAAGACGTGAGCACAATGCACGGATGTCTCCATGACATGCTAGTGTCTACGAGTCAAACAGTCAATACGGTTGGGAAATGGACAAGGTGAAGGTTGACAAGGCTAGTGAGATGGACAAAAGGATAAAGTGGTCAAGTTCTCCAATCAACGTAAAGTGAAGACACTTATGTAGCATAAAATTAAACGAGGTGTAATTTACAACACTACATCTTGCCCCCACTTTAGCGAGAATATTATTATTATCGAAATGCGAGCTAAGGTATAGATTACCAATATTCAAAGGGGAAGCAAAATTCTTATCCATGCATAGATGCCCCCAAGGAAGAGTCTTGAATCTTCAAAGAGATGTTGCTGGGGTTGTTCCATCAAAAACATGTTAGCTGTAGACAAACATTTTAGGTGAAAAAGTGAATAACATGATATGACATGCACTGAGATAACAAATAACGATAAAGAGTTGAATGGATTTCGTCGATACGAGTAGCATGTCGTGCTAGATAGCCATATGATAGGGCAATTTTAGATAGAGTGGATTGGCACCCACAAAAGGTGATAAGATCTAGTGGTTTGGTCCCCACTAAGATAAGCAAGATAGTGGTTTATAGATTTCACCAATATGGGTAGCAAGTTATGTTAGATGTCTGTACGATAGGGTAACCTTAGATTAAGTGGTTTGGCCCCCACTAATAGGCAAACAAGATAATAGATTTTGCCAGTATGGGTAGCAAATTATGCTAGATGGCCATACGATAGGGAGGCCTTAGATCAAGTGGATTGGCCCCCACTAATAGGCATACAAGATGATAGATCAAGTGGTTTAGTGCCCACTAATAGACAAACAAGATCCAATGGTTTGACCCCCACCAAGGCAAACAAGGTAATGCATTATGCAGATATGATCATGCAAAAATGCAAAAAAAAAGTGAAAGCATGGGAGGCACCCCCCCCTTAGAATGGTATGTGCGAAACACGTCATTCTAAGGAGAAGAGATGTTGTGTCACGCCAACATAGTGGGATGTTTTTGTGAAATGCCATCTTGCAACAGATGACACATAACACCCACAACATCAACAAAAAACACGAGCACAAGGGGATCCGCTAATTCAATGTCATAACCCATAGTAGTGAGAAAAAAGATAATATATAGTTGTATATGGGTGTTTCATCATGGTACCAAACTTTGCAGATTGTATGAAGAAGGCACATGAAGACAGAGAAAATAAAAATTGGGTCAACATGGAAAAGAGCCTAAATGCCCCCAATGCTTTGCATCGTCCCCAATATCGAAAAACAATGTACAACAAACATAAGAAGAGGGATTTAAAAATAGAAGAAGATTACGACAGAAAATCCCCTGTTTTCAAACACCTATGAAGTGGATTAGGTCCTCCAGGAGAGCACATAACACATAAAGACAGATAACGTCTCGTTTCTAGGTACCAATGGGTTAACTTGGGTCCTTTGGGAGGGAACAAACATAAAGAAAGTAAGAGTGAACACAAGCAAACACACTCTAATATACAAGATAAAGAAAGAGAGGTGCCAACCTACTGGTCATCTACCAACAAATCACTGTCTACCCAATCTTGATTATATGGGGAGGGAGGTCGGGATCGAAGGGGGATAATAGCAAGGGGAGCGCCTATCGCTCACCAGAGTATCAAAACTCGTCGCGAGTCAGGTGAGTTTCCGGAGTTGGTGACTCGAGTGAAGCTCGATGAGTTTTGGTAGCTCGTGACTCGGACTCGGCAAGTTGAGTCAGGCGAGTTATGGACAAACTCGCTGAGTCTGAGCTCTAGGACTTGCGTCGCGACAGGTCACGTTTTGACTCGACCAGACATATTTTGGACATTGACTCCTCTCCGATCACTCTAGCGGAGATCGATCCAGAGTTTGAGTGGATCACTGAGTCTACCAATCCCGTCTTCACTTAGGAGGACCATGAGTGGGTTGACCAGGCAGATAGAGAGGCTGAGGCTGTGGCTATGGCAGAGGAGGAGGATAGAGCACGATCCGACACAACCACAACCGATGTTGATCATTGTGGCACCTCACAAGCGAAGACTATGGCTACTCAATCATCCAGGACCTACCTTAGATGCCTTTGTAGGAGGTAGACAAACTACTCTGAGGCTGAGGCTGAGGATGATCTAGAGCATGAGCCATAGACTTGTTTTTGTTTACAGTTACATATATGTTTGGGAACATTTGATGTCATGGATTTTATATACATTTGACAACATTTATAACTCTATATATCTATGTTTTCTATTTCCCTTCAGCTACAATTTACATTTCTATGCATGTGATGGATGCATGTTTATGTATGTGATCAAATTAGCTTCTATTTGATGATGTTATAGTGTCTTTAAGCTTTATTCAATAATGGGTGCATGAAACAAGTTTGAAATCGTTAAAAATATCTAAAATTTAAGGGTTTTTTTTATTTTGCTGAGTCACGAGTCGAGTTGGCCTTGCCGAGTCCGAGCTAAGTCCGAGTCTGGGAACTTTGGCGCGCACTAGCAGCAAGGGCTAATGATGAAGCAACTTCCACATTTTCGTCCAAAATCTCTCCTGGGTGGAGAGGGTCAACGATCCTGTAAAGATCATTGATAGTGCTAAGAGTTCCTCTAGAGAGTCAAACACACCTCTGATTGGAAGAGGCGGGTAATTCGGTCTGAGGTGGTAGAGAAGGAGCTGCACTTCCAGTCTCTAAAAGAGGAGCAAAAACAAACTCTAGAGAAGGCAAAACCTCCTCAACAAAGCAAACAGAGGCAGACAAAAAGACTAAAACTGAAATAGGCAAAGGCATGCAAACTGAAAGCACTGAAATTGATTTTGGATAATGGAACTTAGGTACAAGGCCTTGCTTAAACTTTTGCTTCGCTTTCTGTGGAGGTGAAGACCTTCGATCTACTGTAGCAGGTTTAAGGACCCTAGGAAAACTCTGATGCAAAAGTAGCTGCAAAGCAAGTGGAGTAGACATGGCTGCACTGGGAACCACCTGAGTGTGGAGCATGTTCACAAGCTGGGAGAAAGGAGGAACATCTAACATGTTCCTGAAGCGGATTAGGGGAGGAACATCTAACATGTTATTGGAGAGGATGGCAATAGGATAGAAGATGAAGCAGGAGCATGATCGTCAGGCTCCAAAATAGGCACAAAAACGGTAGGGACGAACACCATTGGTTCACTCGTGACACTCACAGTGGCTTCACGCTCATGTGCCATCACGCATCGATGACGCTTGCACTCACACGCTCATTGATTACGATGTAGATGGGGTCCAAGAACGAAAGTCTGGGGAGCCTCAACAACATCACGTTCCATAGGAGAGACCTTCAGAGCCATAGCCAACAAAGGAGAAGGCCCAACCGATGAAGCAGGAGGTGCAACTGACATAAGCCTCACACTCACAGCTATGGGTGCCCTTCCTTATTTTGCTCGAGCAGTTAGAGGAACATGGGGCAACTTCTAAGGTTGTGATGTGGGAGCCAATTTAGATGAGTGAGCACGAGGTGAACGTCTACCCTTATCATCCCGGGTAGGGCAAGGGATGTCAATGAGGATAGGAAACTCAAAGGGAGGGTGGGATGTGGACCGTGGTAGCACTGTGCCTTTCCTTTGTCTACATTAGGTACAAAAGCAAGAATGGAAGATACCATTGGAGGCTGCATGGTCCTAGGTGGACAAGGAGGCTTATCCTAAGGAATAGGTTTAACCTCAACCCCTAATTAAGAAGGAGCATAAGGTACTACCCGCTCAAGCACAAGAGTAGACGGGGTGGTGATAGGTGTAGGAGGCAAGGAAACTACAGGCTAGGTTGATGAAGAGGCCAACTCTCCCGTCTTGTATTTGTAAAATGCCTTATATAACAAATCTCCATAGGAAGTCATGCACCCAACTGGAGTAGGCCAAAAATGGTCTAAGGTAAAACCTCCACAAGGAATGAGTGGCTAAATTCTAGTGTCTTGGGCTGTGTGTATTGTTCTTTCATGAGGAAACTTCAAACATTTGTGAACTACTAAAGGGACTGCTTCTATGGCAATTAGCCAAGGGATACCTAGATTAACTTGGAACAAGTCCGATTAAGGAATGATAACAAATGTGATGGAAACCACTTTGGGCCCCACAATGACTGTCAAAGTGGTATTACCAAGAGGTAGAACATAAAGCTCATCATGTGTTGAGACAAAGGTACGACACTCATTGTACATCGCCCTATGCCAACCATTAATGAACAAAGCTTCCTCCGTGATGACATCAACTTGGCATGCAGGATCCACTATCACACCTGCAATAGTGTGATTGTTGATCTTGGCTGAGATGTATAACAAAGTAGGTTCCCCGCTATAGGGAGAATCCAAAGGTGTGAATGATATTTCCTTGTTTAGCATTTTCTTTCTAGGGGGTGATATAGGAGTGATAGTGACCATGTTGACAAAGGAGCCACCACCTAACTCAGGGTTTGGTGATGTATAAATGAAGTTAGACAATTGAAAGAAACATGAGATGAATCTAACCTAAAGATATGCAAGGTGGGTTCATGTCGGGTTCACCAAAATGTAAAGGGAAAAAGTGAACCTCTTCAATAGGCAGGTGAACACCAGTCAAGGACTCACTATTCGACCTCTCCACTTAGGATGCGGTACAAAGTGTATGATTGCCTAGTACCCCTTAGATGACACTAAACGTTTCATAGAGGTCTTTTGGTGCAACTTTATGACACTCTGTCTAAGTACACATGCGTGGGTCTTAGACGACAGTGCGACACATTGACATCTCATACGAATAGTCACTAAGTCTGTACAAAAAATGGACTGTGATGAAAACGTGTCTAAACAATAGAAAAGCGGGAAATAATAATATAACAGAGTAAGTACTATTATCTATGAAATGACAAGGGAGAAAGGAAGAAAATCCTCACAACTAGTCCATACTTGAAGCCTCCAACTAGCTCGGTAGCCTGCACACAAAATGAACAAAGATGAAAGGTTGTGGTTGTGTTTTAGAGGCCCGCCATAGTCAGACCTCATTTTGGTGTTTCTACCTCCATGGACAACCAAGATAGATAGATAGATAGAAAGATAATAGAAAAAGATAAATAACAATACAATGAAGATAATTGATAATATGCTATGGTAACACCAAGAGAAAAAGGAAGAAGAAAACTCCCCTTCCACATCCAAGGTGAGAAGCTTGTCAGATGATGAAGAAGAAGGAACTGGTCTTCCTCATAGCACGATAATGATGATCATATGAGAGAGCCGAGTATTCAACCAAATATAGCTTCTAGACAAGCGTAGATGCAAGAAACTAGTAGGGATATAAAAATAACGGCTAGAGAGATTGAATGAGTGACCAAAGACTGAAAAATGAGCTTTAAAGGAGAAGATATGCATGCTGGACGAATACAAATGTCAGTGGTCGCTTGTAGAGACATTACAAGCATCTTTCAGGTGTAGGCGTAACGCTCAAACGACCACCTTCACGTTGTCAGATTCACGAGACGCGAGTGTAGTGCGTGAACGTCTCTACGACGTAGTAGTGTCTACAAGTCAAACAATCAATACGGTCGAGAAAAGGACAAGGCAGAGGTTGAAGGGGCTAGTGAGATGGACAAAAGGACAATGTGGTCAATGAGTTCTCCAATCAATGTAAAACAAAGGTGCTTATGTAGCGCAAAATTATAAGGGGTGTAATTTATGACACTACACAAGCCTCTTCATGGGGATGTGGTTCTGATGGTTGTGGACAGGACTTGGAACCAACCTCTTGATTATGAGGGCCTCCCTTTTAGATGTCATTGATGCTTCTCAACTAGCTACTTAGATTTAGATTTCTCTCTCACGTGTTGGAATGGAATTGCTACTTGGCGGAAGAATGCTAATGGTAATCTCTTAACTATTTAGTCTCCCGATTCTTCATGGAATGATTCCTCTCAAGATGATGATGAGTCTTTATCTTCTAGTTTGGACTTATCAAGACTTGCGAATTCTATTAGGGACCCTCCTTACCCACAACCCATTTTTCATCAGCTTTTGCTATGCTCCAGATTCATCATGTGTTGAATGGCTACCATTAGCCTCACTCTCGATTTGTTGATAGGCCCCTTGAGAGGGTTTCTCGTCTCGAACCACCTGGTAATGTAATTTTGGATGATAGTATTGCTTGGATTGTTGTTGGTAAATAAAGGAAAGCTCTCTCCTTTTCCTCTTCCCAAACTCATAATCGAGTTGTGAGTGAAATGTCATCTTGAAGTGGGGTTGTTTTATAAGACAACTTTGCTATAAGTGTTCCTCTTTTTGTGCTACATATTAGTTGGTTTTGGCCTATCAAATCCTATTTCATTAGGCCTTTTGGTGGCTATCATTGTTTTGGGTTAAAAACTTATTACCCCTTGCTTTGCTTAAGGGATGGAGCCCTTTCAAAATCCATGCTTACCTTAATAAAAACCATGTTAAACCATAAATATTTCTTGGTTTATACTATATTGAGAAGTATTATAATTATGGATGAGTGTGTTTTCAAACCTAGGTTTAAGTTCTTGTTTGACAACATCATGACAATTGTTGTAATTACCATATGGTATTAATTAATCGTGTACATTTACTTTAAGGTCTTTTCAAGAAGGTCCAAGTCAAATATATAAGATGAAAAGTACTTGAGGACTTCCAGTAGGACTTATTTAAATATATCATACCTAGATTGCATCTAATGAAATAGCTTCTAATCCTGTCATAACAATATCATGCAATAAAAAATAATTATGCCTTCTTGTTTGTTCCCACTTTGTTCTTACATTTCAAACAATTGCCTCTTGCTCAATTTTGGAACCATCGGTGTCCTTTTTTGCAACTCCCAATGGCCCCACATAATTAATTTGGAAGTTAGTTCGTCTACATTTCTTGCACAACAATCGTTTCCTCTCCAACATGGGCAAGTGGAGTTGTTTGTGTCGCTATTCCTATTATGGTTGTTGGTTTTATACGACCTACATTTGGTGATTCTAGTGTTCCTACTATTGACATGTTGCACGAGGCTTTCAAATGTGCTTCGTGTCTTCGGATTAGTGGGTTTGTTGGGGCCAATGCTTTCGTTTGTGGTTCTTCCAATGGTAGCAATGGTAGGGCTCTTAGTTGTATCTGACATCTAGTAACTTGGATGAAGTGGTTATGGTGAGATCCTATGTACACATGGTCAACTTGCCCTCCTCCTCCTCCTCCCCCCCCCCCTCCCCTCTAGTTCTATTTGCCATCCCTAATGTGGAAAGGAGTGCTCACTTTCTTGTTCTCACTCTCTCCTCTATTTGTGGCTTGTGGAAAGAAGGTGGTTGATTTTTTTAATTTTTTTTAATGTTAATAGAAGTTTGATTTCTAGATTCACTAACTTTTGGCTTTCTCAAATTTGCATACACGAGCTTTGGATTCTTAGAGGCCTCTTATTGTGGGAAACATTGAATTTTTTCTTTGTTCAACAATTTCTTTGTCCCAAGCTTTCATTTTTTAGAGAACATGGAGATGGTGTTAAATGGTCATTTGTGGATCTGTTGTGAGCACTTGCTCTCTTAAATTGTAGTCTCCTTCATTAGATACTATGGTACAATCTCTTAGTGTTAGTCTAGTTTGGGAGAGGTTGCCTTAAATCCCTCTCCAATTTTGGGAAGATAATTGCTTTGAGGATACTAACAATTCTATTGGCCATTTTTTAAAGGTGGATACAACCACATCTAACATTGGTGCACCTTCACTTGTATTTTGGTGGATATCAACATGTGGAAGCTTCTTAACTGTTTTTTTTTTGGTCTCTATTTAATTTGCTACTAGGGTTTTGTCAAATGTATGTGTGTGCTTCCTATTGCTATTTATGTGTTGGAAAATAGATCCTAGAGTAACATGTTCATTAACATAGGTCAATCCTTCACCCATACAACATTAGAGATGTGAATGGGCTTGATTGATGTATGCAAGGAAGAGCCAAACTGTTTTGTACTCACACCTTTGGTTGAATTGTGTGCAATTGGGATTAGTTGAGTGTGTGCAATGAACATTGCTAATGATGCCAAATTTGAACAAGATTAACAAAATCCAAAAAAATCAAAATAGAAAGACATAATTAGAAGGTAGATCTTAGAAATATATGTAGAGATGAACATGATATTGAAATCTCCAATTGAATGGGCAAGACTATAGTGTTGCGTGCTAGAGACGAAATAGAGAACAAGAACAATTTGAGTAGAGGTCTGGGACTTGCCACCAAAACTTGGGGCATACTTGGGAGGATATAAGTGTTGGGAACTATAGTCCTATGGTTTTATGAAATTTAAAGTTCAATGATATCTATCATAGTCCACTTTCTTTTTTTGTGTGATTGTCACTATTAGAATTATCAAGATTTGTGGTTTGACCCACAAAAGAGAAAAATCTTGTGTTGTCTAGGGGCTTGCCTCAATCGGGTCCTATGTTTGTGTTCCCACATCCACAACAATAATGATGATGGTGATAAAGAGTGCGTATTGCAAGGGAATAAAGGCAAACAAATAACATAAATGCTAAAATGACAATGATACTATTGTGCCTTGCACTCACACGCCTTTTTTTCCACTTGGAAAATGGGACCCCCTTCTTTTAAGTTTCTGTAGGAGTTTTGTCCTCCTTGTGTTCCCTTTCTCCTTGCCCCTTTCTTTATTTTGTGTTTCCCTCCTTTTTAGAGTTCGAGCTTTAGGCTTTCATTGTTTCATTTTAAAATCCCTAATCCCTAATCTTTCCTTTGTTTTTTCTTTTTGGCCTTTGTATTCTTGTTTTGTCACATTGTTGCCGATTAGACATTGGAGTTATCTAGTTTCATTTTGTAAAATTGAAACACCGATGCTCAATGCCCAATCCCCAGTCTCTTCCCATATCTCCTCTCTAGGGGTACCAAGTTCACTTGGTGAAAGAGAAATAGGCAAACTCCTGCTCTTGATTTCCGATTTGTCTATCTTCTTACCTACCCACAACTTGTGATCTTGAACTACATTTATGAGGGTTGGTGGTAGGATGATGCATGCCTCCCTCCAGCTATAAAATCTCCTTTTGGGAATAATTTTAGATAATTCTAAGGATGACAAAGGCTATTGAGAGCTCTACAACCAAAGAGTTAGAAAAACCTTTCCCTTGAAGCAATTTAAATTGAGATTTCAGTGCCTTAACACGAAGTTGCCAAAGACCCTTTGGAGTATGCCTTTCCATAGTTTGAGGTAGGTTTATTTCATTCTCCTTATTTTCCTCCATTCCTGTCTACTATTTTGTGTCGTGTTGTGTTCAACTTAGTGGCTTTCAACACTATTTAAGTTGCTTCGCCCACTTGGAATCTCTTTTCTTTTCCTTTACTTGGATTCTCTTTTCTTTTCCTTTCTTTCACACCAAAATCCCTGAGTCAGTCCTCGTATTTCCTTGGGATTAGGTCGATGGTTGTTACAATGCTTTTGTTTTGACCTGGCTATTACCCCAACTTCAAGAATTCCCCACTTTTTAGTGAGAGACTTACCCCATAGGGTTTTCCCTAAAAACCTCAAATTTGAGTCACCACTCAATGGTTCAAATTCATGAACCTTTCATGACATCTTGGCGTTTAGAAAACCCAAGAAATTTTGAAAAATATAAGACCAATAGTTATCAAACCTCAGGAGTTGATGATTAGGGTTTTCAAATTCTAAGTTTTGCTAAAAGATAAATAACCCATGGATCCACAATCTCTAATCCTTGATGAACAATGACGAGATTTCAAAAATATAATTATTATAGGCATAGAACATCAAGGGTGTGTATTATCCTTGAACATTGTCTATAAAATTGAACAATGAAACCCCGATCCTTGATCCTTGATAAGGGGATCATCGCAAAAGTGTCATAAAAAATCATACATCATGTGTATGATTTAAATTGACCATAAGGTTAGGAAATTCAACATCAAGATCCCTAAACCCAATCCTTGAAATACCTTAGAGTTACAAATTCACCATTAGACTTTGGGGTTCAGACTTTGAGATGTTCAAATTTCATATGCAAAGGGAGTTGAAAAAATACAACCTGAAGCTCCAAACTTGATAAATATTTTTAAATGATATTCATGCACATTGGGCATTGTACATTAAGGATGTCAAGGTCACATTTCCAAGAGGGAATAACAAACAACCAAACTGTGACCCCAGACCTCTAAGAATCATCACTAAATACCATCAAACTTTAGGCATTGGGTATGCATTATCCTCAGTAAACAAAAAAAATTGAACATGGGATCCTTGATCCCCAATCCTTGACTGAGATAGTTTTAGGCTTTTTAAAAAAAATTTTTAGATGTGAAAGGTTGAATTATTGTGATATTGATTTATGCTTATGTTGAAATTCCCAAATTATTCTTGATGTTAGCTTAGCAATCTTGGCTAATTAGTGATGATTAAAATACATTTCTTCATCTCCTTAACACAAGCCTAGCTATCTTGTAGAGTATATCATGTCAAAGGAGGAGACAATGAATTTTCAATTAAAGGATATAACCCACCATCAAAGTTGGTCACACGAAATGAGATCATTGACACAGACAAACCTAGGAGATATTGACATAAAAGAGTTCCTAAAGAGGATGATAGATGAGAACAATAGAACTACCTAGACCACTGCTTTGGTGATGCAAGAGCATCTTGAAGAATCAAAGATCAAACCTAAAGATGAAGTAGTGAAAAAATTCCCTGAACCTTGCGAATGTTATGCAACATGTCATATAGTGGATATAGGGCTCAATAACATCCAAAGGGGTCTACAACTATCTGCATATATCTTTGAACCTCGTTCAAACATCCGGAGTTGATGCACATGTTACACCAACCATTGGGTTTGAGACCCAAAGGAGGTTGATGCAAATCATTCCTAGTGTTTGAATATGATATATACACACCTTGAGACTCATAGGAGAGGATAATTAGTATTTAGGGAGTAGTAGTTAGGGGAAGATAGATCCAAAAGACTTCTATTTTAGTATTTTCTCTCGATAAGCCTATGACAACTTGTGAGCCTACATGTGGGGCCAATGGAGCAAAAGTAACTACTATGTGAGGGCCTACGGGCATGTTAATTTCTCCTATAGTCAATTAAATTCATATTTCTATTCGATTCCATATTCTATTGTGTTTTTTGTGTGGTTTAGCGACAAGGATGGATTGTCCATTCTAGACCCTCCAACCTTGATTGCATTAAGTGGTATTAGAGCTAGATTTGAGTCCCGTGGAGGTATGCATTTTAGAATACCTTTGGTTTAGATAGATCACTGATTGGAGATAGGTTGGAGGTGTTGTTAAATGATCACCAAAGTGAGGCAATTGAAACCTTGGACCAGGTCACCAAATTGAGGCAGTCACACCTAGTTCAAAGGAAAGGATTCCACCAAGATGAATGTCGGTGATGGCCAATTTTATTGGAAGGTTAGAGGAGTTTATGGACATGATGAGATCCATGAAGAATCGGTTGGATGCCATGTAAGAGGACCAAAGGAAGGGCCTAAACCTAAGATCAAAAGAGGAGAGTGACAATGAGGAGCCAAGGGTACAAGATTAGGATGAGTATAGCCAAGAAGAGGAAGATGTAGATCAGATAAAAATGATGAAGGAAATCGCTGGGATCAAAAAGAGGTTGAGGATAGAAATTCCCAATTATGTTGGAACCTTGAATCCGTAGGAGTTGATCAATTGAATAATTGAGATAGATGAGTATTTCGAATATGAGGAGATTGAGGATCCAGAGTGAGCGAGGTTTTCCAAAACTAAGCTAAAGGGGCATGTTGGCATATCTTGGAAGGAAGTAAGGTTGATAGAAATTGAGGAGGTAAGTAATGAATCAAAAAATGGGATAGGATGGTGATGAAATTGAAAGGCCAATTCATACCTATGGATTATGAGTTAGCACTATTGAAGAAGCTTAAAAAATTTTGATAAAAAGAGAAGACAATAAAGGAATACATCGAGGAGCTCCACAAGATGAAGGAATGGACATAGTGAAGTCAAAAGAGAGAAGGTGACAGGGCACAATAATGGTCTTAGAACCAACAATCATTAGGAATTAATCTTGGTCTAGATGACCGCCATGGAGGAAGTTGGGAAACAAAAATTGGATAGATTTGGAAAGATTGACTCATTGCATTGATAGAAAACCTTATATTGAGAAAGACAGAGGAATGAGCCCTTTCTAGAGGGAGGAGAGAATGCCCATGGAAGACCCATATTGCAACCAAAAGGAAAGGGAGGACTATCATCGTGATGATGGTTACTAGAGGAATAGGAGAAGATTTGATTGAGGATCATTCCAAGGAATTTTTTTTAAGTGCGAGGAAGTGGGACATTGTGCCTTCGAATGCCACCAAGGAAGGTAAGAAAGCCAAGAGATTTTGGAGCTAGAAATTTCTATTCTAATGATGAGTGGGATGGATCATTCATATCCATGGGATATTTGGTAAGGGTACAATCATTAGTCATGAATAGAGCCCTATTGCGAAAGGAAGTTAGAGATGAACCAACACAGACAAGAAACTTGTTCCAGATAAAATGGAAGTCAAGAGGCAAGTGTTTCAAGGTTATCATTGATAGTAGTAGTATAGATAATTGGGTCTCAAAAGAAATGGTGCAGAAGCTAAACCTACAGAGGATTAAGCACCCAATCTTACATCAAGTTGCTTAGATTTAGGATGAGAACAAAATTGTGGCAAGTGAGAAATGCCTTGTCGGTTTTCAGATTGGTTCTTATTAGGATGAAGTATTGTGTGATATCATGCTGATGGATGTTTGCCATCTGTTGCTAGGAAGACCTTAGCAGTATGACTGAAGAACCATACATGTTTGAAGAAAGAACACTTACACCATAACCATGAATGGAAAGAAGGACACTTTGATTCCACTGGAAGAAGAATAAAAGGAAGTAGCGAGGATTTGTTTGGTGGATGGGAAAAGTTCCTAGATGGATTGAAGCATGAGAACACTTGTTTTCCACTCATCCCTTGGAAATGTGGTGACACAGATGTTGAAATCACCAACACAAAAGGAGTGGAAACACTACAGATGAAGGTTGTGGATTTGCTTGAAGAGTACCAAAACATTATGTTAGAGAACATTTCAGAAGGATTGCCACTAGTCTAGAGTATAAATCATCACATTAACCAAATACTAGGGGCACATTTTCCTAAAAAAGTGACACATTAGATGACACCAACGAAAAAATGAAGAGCTGAGTAAACAAGTCCATGATTTTTGGAATAAGGGATTGATTCGGGAGAGTCTGAGCCCATGTGTGGTACTTGCTATCTTAGCACCAAAAAATGATAGAGAATTAAGGATGTGTAGTAACTCGAGAGCTATCAATAAGATCATGGTCAAATATCAATTTCCTTTGCCAAGGACAAATGACATAATGGATTGTTTAAATCATGAAAAGTAATTTACCAAGATTGACCTCAAGAGTGGATATCTTTATATTAGAATCCAGGAGGAAGATGAATGGAAGAGTGCATTCAAAACCAATGAAGGACTATATGAGTGTCTAGTCATGCCTCTTGGACTCACTAACACACTGACCACATTCATGTGATTGATGAACAAAGTATTGAAGGAGTTATCTAATTGTTTATTGAGATGCCATTTTGATTTTTAGAGATGACACATCAAACAAGTGTTTTAGTAGACGAGGGAAGAGAAATTGCCGATCAACATCAAGAAATGTAGTTTCATGAAGATAGAATTGGTTCATATGGGACTTGCAATATTGGTAGAAGGGTTGAAGATGGATCTAGAGAAGGTGAGAGAAATAGTAGAATGGTCAAAATCAATAGACATTGGGGAGGTAAGACCTTTTGATGGTTTGGCAAGTTTCTACTAGAAATTCATTAAAAAAGTTAGTACTATTTGCACACTAATGACAAATATTGTGAGGGCAGATTGGAAAGAATTCAAATGGACATTTGGAGCATAAAGGAGCTTTTAATTACTAGAGAAAAATGTGATGGAATAGATGATACTAGCCTTATTGTATTTCAACAAAGTCTTTCAGGTGGATTGTGATGCCAATGGTAGTGCCATAGGAGCGGTCCCGAGCTAAGAAGGAAGACCAATTTCTTATTTCAGTGATAACTTAAATGATTCTTAGGGAAGGTATTCCATGTATGATCAGGAGTTCTATACCATAATTCAAGCATTGAAAAAAATGGAGATAGTACCTGCTACTGTAGGATTTTGTATTGTATATTGACCATAAAGCCCTCTAGTACCTAAACAATCAAGGAAAGTTGAACCAAAGGCATATGTCATGGGTGGATTTTATGTAGAGTTACACATTTGTCCTAAAGCATTGGAGTGGGAAATCAAATCGGGTTGCAGATGCATTGAGCAAAAGAATCCTAATGATACATATAAGGGTGGCAAAAATGGGATTTGATGAATTAAAAATTTTGTATGCAATTGATCCTAATTTTGCGGAGGCCTAGAGAGAAATCAAAGAACTAGTGGTGACTAATATAAGAAAGTGGTTGGATTACTTAATCCAAAATGAAACGTTGTTCGGGGGAAAATAACTATGTATTCCCAAGAGTTCAATGAAGAAGAATTTGATCAAGGAGAAGCATTCCGTAGGACTAGTGGGACATTTTGGTATTGACAAGACTACTGCCATGGTAGGTGAGAATTTCTTTTGGCCTCAACTCTACAAAGAAATTTAGAAGTATGTTCAAGAGTGTGAAACTTTTGAAGTGGCTAAGGGAGCTATCTAGATATTGGGTTATATCAACCTCTTCTAGTTTTAGAGAGACATTGAGACAATATCAATATGGATTTTTTTTGGGGTTGACAAGGAAGTATAGAGGACATGAATCAATATTTTTAGCAGTGGACCAATTCTCCAAGATTAAATATTTCATTACTTGTAAGAAGACTCATGATTTGGTACATATTGTTGACCTATTCTTTCAAGAAGTGGTTAGGCTGCATGGGGTGCCAAAAAGCATTTTTTCTAACTAGGATACCAAGTTCACTAGACAATTTTGGAGGACATTATAGAAGAAGCTGTAGATAAAATCAAAGTTCCATTCCATATTTTACCCACAAGATAGTGGGCAAAAAGAGGTTGTAAATAGAATCTCGAGGAACTTACTCAGATATTTAGTGGGAGACAAAACTTGAAACTGGGACATGATCTTAGCATAGGTAGAATTTGCATACAACTTAGTGAACTAAAGTGCCATAAATACACCATTTGAAATCACTACCAAATTGCACCCTAAAAGAGTAACTAGACTCCAAGACATAAAACCACATGATAAGAGGAGTGTGAAGGTGGAGGATTTTTCAGTTAATATGGAAACTGTCCACACAGAAGCCAATTGACACATGGAGGCCATGGATAGTAAATATAAGGAACAAATGGATACCAAAATGAGATAGGAGTTTGTGGTTGGAGATGAATTGATGGCACATCTACAAAAGTAGAGGTTTCTGATAGGCACTTATAACTTGCTGAATATGGAGAAGTTTGGAAATTGCAAGATTATTCAAAAGATTGATTCTAGGAATTATTATGAAGTAGAGTTACTAAAGGCATTGACATCTCACTGATCTTCAACATTGTAGATCTCTCCCAGTCTCATGGAACATGGGAAAAGGTTGATGGTACCAACTATCGCAAGTACCACTAGAGCAACTAGAATAGATTATGGATAGCCAGACTAGATACAACACCCAAAATAGAGATATAAGGAATACCCGACCAAGTCGAAGAAAAATACAATAGAAGTAGAAAAATGGATCTCAAAGGATAAACTTGGGTGATTCAGAGAACATTCAATAATGTGTGGGTCACACTTTTCAAATAACCTTGGGGGTTTGATGCAAGAGTACCCCAGAGAAATGAAGACAAAACTAAAGATGAAAGCATGTAGAACTTTCTTAAACCTTATGGAGCATGCACAACATGTCACACAATGGATATAGGGATAAACAACATCCAAATGGGTCTGCACCTAATCACATCTAGTTTTGGACCTTCCTCAAACATCTAGAGTTGACACATGCTATACCAATGATTGGTTCTAGGACCTAAAGAAGGCCAACATGGATAATTGCTAGTGTTGTAATTTGATATATAAGCACATTAAGACTTGTAGGAGAGAAACATCAATAGTTAAGGAGTAGTAGTTAGGGGAAGGTAGATCTAGACAACTTATATTTTTAGTATTATCTCCAAATAAGCCCATTGTGGCTTGTGAGCCTACATGTGGGGCCAATGGACTGAATGTAACTAGCACATGAGGGCCTACGAGCATGCAATATTTTTGAATTGATCAATAAAATTCATATTTCTATTCACTTCCATCTTTTGTTGTGTTTTGTATGTGGTTTAGATACAAGGATGGACCATCCATTCCATACCTTTCAACCTTGACTACATCACCTGGTCAAGTTTGGATTAGTGCAAGTAGCTGCCTTCCTAGTGTCCTTACAATTGATTGATTTAGTACTTGCTTGTGCCAAGAATTACAAGCCCCAATACAAGAGAATCTGTGGGCCTTTAAGAGATGTTGTTCTTGGAATTACAATAAACATGGTAGAAAAGGTATTGCAAATACCTCTTGATAGTGAATATTCCAAGATGGGCATAAAGAGAGGGAATGAGTATTACATAAACTATTCGAACATTGTAGAATACAACAACCAAATTCTATTAAATAAACCAAGGAAGGTGACTACAAAATTGTCCATTGTGATCCATAGAAGTATGCTCCATGAAGATTCTAAGGCTCAAGTCTAAAATCTAAGTAGGATTATGGGCTTGCCTAGTGAAAAAGAATTTTATCCTTGGATGTTGATGTTCATTAAAACCATCTTTGTTAAGAAGGTTCACATTGATTGGTGAACCATCATTAGTGAAAATTTGCATGAGCAATTGATTTTAGTGAAGAAAGATCTCAAGTTTATATGACATCCAACCTGATGTATCTACTTTCTACCGAAGCTACATTCCTAGGGCTAGATATAGTGGGTTATTTGTGGAATCCAAAAAATATAATATATAAACCTTACCCCCAATTGGAATTGGAGAGGAGTAGAAATAAATAATACTTGGTAAATGATGGGTTTAAATTTTTCATTAGGTTACTAGAGGAAGATCTTCCCAAGAGATTATTTGTAGATGTTGCAACTAAAATAAAGAAATTGGGACATTACTATATTCATTTCAAGACCTTTACATATATCATGATTGCATGATGGAAAAAGGTACCGATGAGGTTATGAAGGTATCCCTGTGACAAAATACTCTTGTTGGAAATTTTTGGGTAGATTGGGGAGACACATAAATTAAATGTCAACATGCACAACTCTTGCTTTATATTTTTCATCAAGAAATTAGTGCATATGTCTATCTTGATATGGAGAGTAGTAAGCTTGTAGAGACAGAGATCACCACCTATACTATATACCCCTTGTTGGTGACTAGGGGTAAATTTGATCCAATTTAGAAAATCAATCCAATTATTAGAGCATTTTACAAGCATGAGCCAAAAATTGAAGATCATTAGGCTAATTGTATAAATGAGTATGAAGTTAGAATCAAAGACTTCTACAAAATGTACTTTAACTTTTTCAATTTTGTTGTAGAGATTATGATTCTTATGGATCTAAAAGAAAATGGGAAGAGACTAAAACCTTTGTACAATTCTAGGGGAATATTTAATCTTACCATATACAATGTTGACCCCACCATAACTAAAGTTTAAAATATGGAGGAAACATAGAAATAGGTGGACCAATTGACCAAGGAGTGGATCAAAGCCCCAAATTCTATGATAGCCTTACCCAAAGTGAAAGATAGGCCGCTAGAGAATTAAGTGGAAGTTTATAAATATGGAGGATCATCCTCCTCTCAAGGGCATGAAAGACCTACAACTACAAACCCTCAAGGCAGAGAAAAGGGAACCTCCAAGGTTGGTGGATCATGAAATATTGCTTCCTCAAAAGAAAAACAAGGTTCATCTACTATGGTGGTTGAAGAGGTGGTGCAACCTAAGTCCAAAGATAAGTGAAAAGGAATTTATAAGGGGCCTTGTGTTAGGTCCAACTACGAAAGCTAATGTACTGAGAGGGGAGGGGTGAATTAGTACTTCAAAACTTTTCTTCAAAAACAATCTTACTGATAAACATAAACTGTGTATAGCTGATCTCGTAATATATAATGCTAAAATATAATCATAGAAATAACATTCATACACATTTCACTCCATAACTCAAATATTTTGGTTACGCAGAAACTCTTTTTTAGAGAGAAAAACTGCGGTGGGGATGGCACCCACAACTTCACTACTGCAATAATAAAGGTTGCTCAGTTAGAGCTACATGTTTAGCTATTTATGATAGCTTACCCTGTTAGGAGTATCAAGATCTTTAGATCTACCTTGCTAAATTATTTTACAAACACTTTTACAAAATGCTGTACCTGGTTAAAGGCTTTACAATTAATAGACTTTGTTAGAGTCTTTTACCCTGTTAAAGGTTTCTATTACAACTCAAATAATTTAATCAAAAATCTTTTACAAATATCTACAACTTTACATCTGAAATTTTATAGTAGACTCTATGTGCTCAATATGAAATTACCTTGCTCATAGCATCCCTCGGTAATTGATAAATCAACTTGGTGACCTCTTCTATATACTCTGTCCCTTAAACTGTTTTCTGAAAAACCTTCTCGGTGACCTTTGAATATCTTTGTCACTCTTCACATCTTATCTTCTCTCATGGTTTTCATTTTCAAATCATCAATTCATCAATCTTCCCTCTTCATTTAGATACTCAAATTACTCTGTATATATAGATCTCTGAGATGGTGATCTTGTTCATACATCGATCATACAAACATGTTTTATCGAATGAATAAACATAGAAATTATTTCATTGGATAAACTTCCTTAAAATCATACAAAATCTTTGAATGCAATTTCCTATGTAATAACAGTTTCCTGTTCTCGAATCTTGTAACACGTTTCCACATATGTGTCCAAGTTCATTAAATCTGGTAACACGTTTCCACTCGGTTCAGATTAACTTGGTATACCTTCTTTGCTGCTCAGTAGGCATAGGAACTTTACTCGGTAGGCAGCTTGGTATCTCTCATCTCGGTGACTAGCCTTTCTTCTGTAACCGACAGCCTTAGTACATACCGACTGAATATTTCAGTATTATTAACCGACTAGAGTATATAGGATGACTTTGGACATAAAACTAATGAGAACTTAGTAAATAGTAACAATCTCCCCTTTTGACATTAGTTTGGTATGTTTGACAAAACTCCTTTCAAAGTCATAACACAAAAGCTCTATACTTACAAAATTTGACTGAAATGACAGTATATACATTTGCTCAAATACATACTTCAAGTACATACTCTCCTTATCAATATGCTGTACATAACTTGATTTGCATGCTCCTAATATTCCATGCTCCCCCTATCAATTTCACCTGTACACTCAGTAGATAGTATAAACTTTGTACACTCAGATACTCTGTATACTCGGTACACTCCCCCTTTTTGACAAACATCAAAACTAGTTACCATTAGGTGGGGGCATTTGGTCAAAAATAGATTGATACTTAGTACAAGCGTCTTTGAGAGCGTTGGTAAGGTCATCCTTGACACTTTCCATTAAATAATTCTGAGCTGTAATATCAGTTGACAGTGAAATCAAACCATCTAAAGTGCTTCCCTCTGTTTGAGTGGATAATTGTGTAGCTTGGTTGATCTGCTCTTGAACGGATGATAAATGAATAAATAATGTTTGAAGAGTCATGATATCCATCCTTATTTGTGCTCTTCATTATGAAGTTCTAACTGCTGAGCCATAAGAGTTTGTAGTTTTGTATAAAAATGCTGAATAGAATTGGGCTCGGTAGTCGGTGTATTGGAGAGATCGGTAATCTCTTTTTCAAGGACTTCGGTCTTATGCTTGATATCTTTAATAAAGAATGAAAATGTACATAACTTCTGGAATAAATAAATAATGTGCTTGAGTTGAGGGGACAACTTAGCAATGAACCCAACAAGCTTGACTTTACCTATAGCAATTGCTTTTTGCACTTCTTCAATCATCTTGGCAGTTAGCTCTTTTTCTTTTAATTTGCTAAGGTATTTTGATGCGTCTACTCCTGATGCTTCTAATTGAGTGAGTAGTTCATCCTGCTGCATATGGATGGCAACATCTTTATTTACAGTAGCTTCAGGTAGCATGTCTGTCAATAATGCTTTGACCTTCTATAGTACTCGGTTCTTCTTCTAAATAGCTATATGTTTTTCCTGTTCTACTTTGGCTTTACAAAGCTCTCCCAATTCAATAAGTGCTTGCCCTTTTAGTTTTGAAATGTCAACATTCGGCAACACAATAGGCTATGACATATCTACCTTAAAACTGTGCTTCTTTGCTTTCTTCTCTTTTGATGATGATGCCTTCACTGGTTGAATGAGTACAACGACTTTAGAGGCTTGTTCTTCCTCAGTATGTTTCTCAGTGGAAGCAACACTTTTGTTGGTTTCTGTAGCCTCTGATGTAACCTTCGGTGTTTCCTTGCTTGGGGTATCAGTGGGAATAGTTTCAGTGTTTGCAGGTGCTTGAGAAGTTTGCTCGCCTGTGGCCTGAGAGATAGATTCACCTTGTGTAGCCTTTTGATCCTCTTTACCTTGTTCTGTTTCCTGAGTTTTCTCGGTTGTCACTTGTTGAGTTATTGGAGGATAGGACTTAACTTGTTCCAAGACCGATTCACTTGATACTAGTTTGGCATAGGCATTTCCCTCTATCATCTCTTCTTCTTGTGCCTCAGTGTCCATGACATCTTCATCTAGTTGAATGGTTGAAGCAGGATCTTGCTCGGTGATGTCAACTATTTCCATTTCACCTTGAGGCTCTTCAGTCTGAATTCTGAATATGTCTTGCCATTTTTCTTTAGTTTCCTTCTCTACTTCAAGATAAAGACCATTCATCATTTTCAAGGCCCTTTGCTTTACTTGAAAATTTGTCTGGTAGTTTTTCAAATGATTTCTTATATCATCTACCGACATGTCTGGAAAAAGATGTACGAAAACTCTTTCTCTAATCTGTTTCTCCGAGTCCATAGCATATTTCCATCTGTTGTCAATATGAGAGTACAATGCTTTTGGAAGAAAATTAGTTACTTCCAATGGAACTACTTGGAATTTGAGAAGTGTACACACTACCGATTCTTCTATTTGCCTCTTTTCTTCTTCTATTCGGGAGTCATATTTTACATACCTAAATGATCCAAATCCTCCATATTGTTTCAATTTTGCACAAAAAATGTCAACACTGTGTACATATTCCTTTGTGCTTTTAACAATCTGAAATTTATTTGCATCTTCAGATTCAGTGTCACTTGACTCCTTATTCAAAATGAGTCTTTTGGTCGACTTTCTATAAGTCTTTGTAACTTTAGGCAATTCAACATTTTTTTGCCTCTTACCGGGTGACACAACAGATGATCTAGAGTTAGGTCGCTTAACTGGTGGAGTCGGCGATACCTTAGTTGTATCCTATTTATTTCTTTTCAAAATTTTGCCCTTTGGCAACTCGGTGCTCAGTGTAATTACGGCTTCTTGAGCTTCATGTTCTTCCTCGATTATAAGTTGATCATTTTTCCTATCTACTGGCTTAGTAGGTGTGGAGGTAGAACCTTCAAATTTCTCAGTTAAAACTTTGATCATTTTAGTGGCTTTCCAGGTAGCCTTTGGTACCACAATACTCATTTTTACTTTGTCTTTTACCTCTTCATAGGTACCATACCTGATCTCGGTCGAGTGCCTTGGAAGTGCCAAAAAGGCATCTATCTGTTGTTGAGTAATATCAAAATCAATCTCACAACCCATAGGTGGTAAAGATTGAGTTCTGGGTTCTACTGCATTGACATAACAGTAGTCGGTGTCCACTTCAAAACATATAGTATCCTTATATTTTTCCACTAGCTGAGGTGGGATCCAGTACCTATTATGCATGCTGTCCTGAAATTTGTTAAAGTAATAATCCATTATCTCATTGAAATTATCACCTAGCTGATTGATAAAATCATTTATTTGATGGGTGATTGGTCGATATAATTCCCAAACGATGTTACTAATTGAAGGAAAGAACTTCTGAAAATAGAAGAACATACACACTAAGAGTGACCCAAACTTTAGTGTGTTAGCAGTGTTATTCTTCTTAGGTTTCCTTATTGTGTTGAGATTTTCAAAAAGGTTCTTCAACAATACTTCACATAAATCAACTTTCATACCCTTTTTCACAATTTTATAGGCCAAATCTACAGCTGCACACGGTACACTGTTTTCTCTTGTCGATTGGAAGAAACAATAACCAATGACTCTAATTGCAAACTTTAGTTCTGCATCAGTTACATTATTCAACTTGAGACCTCTGCAATCAGACTCAACTCCGGTTAAAGTTATCAATTCCTTCTGTGAAATCATCTTCTGTGCTCGGGCATGGTCAAATATGGGTTATCCAGTTATTAAGTGAATAATCTCCTTGGTGATCTTGAATGGTTGATCCTCTAACCACATAAAGTCATCATGCACTCTTCTCAAGACAAATTTGACCCATTGGGGTTTGAAAACTCGAGGATAGGTTAGGGCTTCGGTCAATCCCTTAACTTTGATATGCTCAAACTTACTATCCAGGATTCCATCGGTGCATAATTCATCATACATGTCCTTAATTTTGGTATGACCTAACTATTCAACACGACACTTAGTATAAAATCTGACATCTTCAACCAATAGAACCCTATCCGGAATAAGACAGAATGCAGTTTTCTCATTGGGTTCGGATGCCACTTTGGGAGGTAAGGAATACTTTAGTGAGGGCTTCTCAATAGTCTCAACTACAACGGGTTCTGCATCTTGGGAGCCATTTCAAACTTGGATTTCTACTAACGAAATAGCTTAGGGTTTCAACTAACCAGAAAACACTTTCGACTTAGTAAATATAATGCAAATATTCACAACTGATATTGACTGGTTAGCTTGCTTGAAAATGCACTTAAGATTGTGTGAAAATACCTTGAAATTCGCTTTGGAAATGTTTGATCACCTTTGATTCTCTTAACTCTGCTCTTTAATTAAAAACTGGTAAGTGTAAAATGACCACACAAAGAACTTTAAATACACCCTTTACCTTATCGAGCTTCGTGCAGTTAGGTAAGATAAGCATTAAATGCACTCGGTTCCACTAAACCAACTATCTTCCTTATATTCTTTTACAGACTAGACAGGTTTACTGCATTTACTGACTTCTTTGGTATTTCAAAAGACTAGATAGTATTTAAAAAAATGTTATTGCATCTTAGGTATGCAAATTTTGGAATTGTGTTCATGATTAAATAGGAACCGTTGACATCTAACCTTGAGAAAACACAGTCCCTTCATACCTTTATGATTAATTCGAAGTAGATGCACCTAACTCGGTAGGTAAGGTGCTTTCTTCATTATTTGACCCATTTTCCTTCTTTTTCCAGATTTTCTATAATTTGATTCTTATCTCTTCAGTATCTCCTCTGGGTTGATCTCTGCAATTGTTAGCCAAATGTCCAACTTTGTGACAATGAAAACATGCCATTTTAGGATTTCTCCATGATCTCCGGTTGTTCATTCCAAACCTTATCATAAAGTTGGCACTGATATGTCCATATCTTCCACAACATTCACACCATATCCTTGTATTGTAATCCCATGGTACTGCAGTATATTGTCGGTTAAGATCTATGTGAGTTCGGTAGCTTCTAGTATTTGCTTGGTATGAAGACCACATATAATTTTTCTGCTTAAACCAACACTTCTCGGTATTGTGTCCATATCTATTGCAGTTTTTGCAAAACCCCTTGAATTTTGCCTTTTGATAATTGCTAATAGACTTTGTCCTACATTGATTAGATGTGTGACCATACTTATTGCAATTGTAACAATAACCATCAAACCTAGTGACATTCGATTTCTTACCTTTTCTTATTCGGCACATGTTGGTAGTATGTCCTTGTTTTCCACAATAATTACAAATAGGCTTCTTATCTTTCAACTTATCTTTATTTACAGCCTTCTTTGATGATTCTCCTTTCTCGGTAGTGTTGATTCCTTTGTTGGTAGAGTTGTTTGTTTTGTAACCGAGTCTGACAGATTTGTTGGGTGATCTTATGTTTAGTTGCTCATCCAACATTCTTGACACTTCATAACTTTTCTTCAGTGTTTCTTTTGACTTCTTTTCTTCTTCAAGTTCATCGGTCAATCTTGATAATTCAAGTTTCAATGCTTGATTCTCATTTTCTTTTAGATTTGCTTCATGATGTGCATAACCCAATTGATCATACAAATTATGTTGAATTCTAGTCATCCTTGTGATTTCATCTTTCTTTTTAGACACCAATGCTTCTAGCTATTGTTTTTCTCTTTCTATATCTCTTATGTTATCTTCAGCTATTCTCAATGCATCAAGATTTTCAGTCATCTCTGTGCTAAAATACTCATGTTCCCTTTTCATTTCTTTTAGCTGATCATTCAGTGCTTTGTTCTTTTCTTTCAATTCTACAATCATTTCTTCAGACTCTTCTGATATGCTGTTCTTAGATGATGTCTCAATTTGTTCCACCAACTCTTGTGACTCTTGTAAATCATCAGATAATCTTCTTCCGACTTTCAGTGATTTTTGCATTTGTCTCTGTATGTCTGCAATCACTTGATTAGCACGATCCAATTCTTCTTGAAGATTCACAATTCTGCGTGATTGTTTATAGCCTTCCATTTATAGGATCTTTCTCTTTAGGCTGTAAAACCCTTTTCCAAGAATAGTGCTCTAGGAAAGATAATGTACTAAGAGGGGAGGGGTGAATCAGTACTTCAAAATTTTCTTCAAAAACAATCTTACTGATAAACATAAACTATGTATAGCTGATCTCATAATATATAATGCTAAAACATAATCATAGAAATAACATTCATACACATTTCACTCCATAACTCAAATATTTTGGTTACGCAGAAACTATTTGTTAGAGAGAAAAACTGCAGTGGGGATGGCACCCACAATTTCACTACTGCAATAATAAAGGTTGCTCGGTTAGAGCTACATGTTTAGCTATTTCTGATAGCTTACCCTGTTAGGAGTATCAAGATCTTTAGATCTACCTTGCTAAAGTATTTTAGAAACACTTTTACAAAATGCTGTACCTGGTTAAAGGCTTTACAATTTATAGACTTTGTTAGAGTCTTTTACCCTGTTAAAGGTTTCTATTACAACTCAAATAATTCAATAAAAAATCTTTTACAAATATCTGCAACTTTACATCTGAAATGTTATAGCAGACTCTATGTGCTCAATATGAAATTACTTTGCTCATAGCATCCCTTGGTAATTGATAAATCAACTTGGTGACCTCTTCTATATACTCTGTCCCTTAAACTATTTTCTCAAAAACCTTCTCGGTGACCTCTAAATATCTCTGTCACTCTTCACATCTTATCTTCTCTCATGAATTTCATTTTCAAATCATCAATTCATCAATCTTCCCTCTTCATTTAGATACTCAAATTACTCCGTATATATAGATCTCTGAGACGGTGATCTTGTTCATACATCGATCATACAAACATGTTTTATCGAATGAATAAACATAGAAATTATTTCATTGGATAAACTTCCTCAAAATCATACAAAATCTTTGAATGCAATTTCCTATGTAATAATGGTTCCCTGTTCTCGAATCTTGTAACATGTTTCCACATATGTGTCCAGGTTCATTGAATCTGGTAACACGTTTCCACTCGGTTTAGATTAACTCGGTATACCTTCTTTGCTGCTCGGTAGGCATAAGAACTTTACTTTGTAGGCATCTCGATATCTCTCATCTCGGTGACTAGCCTTTCTTCTGTAACCGACAGCCTTAGTACACACCGACTGAATATTTTGGTAGTATTAACCGACTAGAGTATATAGGATGACTTTGGACATAAAACTAATGACAACTTAGTAAATAGTAACACCTTGTACTTATAAAAGGGCCAAGGTGGTGAAGAGGAGACTACATCTTCACAAGTGATCAAATGAAGAAGAGAAAGAAGGGGGAATTCCTCTAAAAATAAAGAAGAGGATAAGTACAACACCAACATCTTCCCTTTAAGAGTAAGAACAATTTACTTTTCCTCCACAAAAGTATCCCACACCACCATCCAAGAAGACACCCACTCCTCAAAAATCACGATCATTTCCTCTTAAATCTCCAAATCCACCTCCTAGAGAGCATACTCCTCCTCCACCATCACCCCCCATATTCATCTCCATTAAAATATTCTAACATACCACCATACTCCCAAACTAATTACGAAGAGGTAGCCATCGATAAGGGTATGTCACATATGATCAATAATCAAGATGAAATAGAGGATGAGAGAGGAAATGAAGAGAGTGAAGTCCTACCATCTGGGTAGTAGGAAGAAGACCTTGAAAGAAGGGAAGCTCAACAAGAGAAAGGGAAACAATAGGAAGAGAAGAACAATAGGGTGAAGAATAGATATATGAAGAAGAGCATCTCATAAAATCTTTAAGAGTTAGTATGAACCTTCAATATCCTTTGTTTCTTTTAATTAGATTTTTAATATCATAATACAAAAACATACTACCATTCCTTAAGTAGGAAATGGACATAGTTCATTTCCCATTGCATTAATACTTTGAGGAAAGATAATTCAACTCACATATCTATGCAAAGTTTATTAGTATTACCATGAAAATTAGCACTTTGAAAACATGAAAGAAAGAAGAATCATACAAAAGAGAAGAAACACTAACAAACATGGGGAAAACATTTTTAGGTAAAAAAACACATTCCAAAGCATTGAACCAATATATTAATCTACAACAAATAAGTTACAATACACTTGCAGGTTCGTAGCCTTAACATGTAGAGTTACATCTTTCTCTTATCTGGGGAAACACATACACCATATAAACTTTGTATATAATCACCATTTTCTTTTACCTTGAATGACATAAGTAATCACCAATATACAAGCTAGGTTCCCCAAAAACATTCTCCAACTTCAACAAAGAAAAAAGATAAAAAAAGCACATCATGCATGGCTCCACTTTCATCCTATAATTAGAAACAAAACAATCCTCATCTTGGTGTCCACCTCCAAAACAATTACTCATATCCATTTCTTAGGCATGAGGGAAAGATAAAAGAAAAAAATTTCTTTCTTTTTTTTTTTTTTTTTCCGTTCTAGAATAAAATTGCACAACACGTTTCTCTTCTAAACATAGGAGATTTTCAAATTTGTTTTTATCTTCAACATGAAAACTTTTACTTCAATCTTCTAAATCATAGGACCTCCAAAGTGGGATCCCATTTTCTAAAAGGTATGAATTATGTAATGCCCACACTTGAGCAGACTCTTATTCTATTTTGCTAGACTTGATCGGACATTTATTTTGTGTGATGGATTTGATAGACATGTTTAGATACACATGATGGATGGATGTTGTTTTGTCTTTTATATGTGCCTCATTGATAATCATTGATAGATATTATATGCTTCATGACTTTGATATTATTGATTGTGCTCATGCCTAGTTACAACTTTATGAGATTTAGATGTTAAAATGATGATTGCATTGCTATACGTATTTATGTCATGATTGATGCATAGATGGACAATGCTAGCATATTTATTATCATGTGCATGGATAGATTTCATGGATTTTTTCTTTATTATATTATGGGCATACTAACGCCAGTTTTGATTTATTTATGATTCGATGAGATTGTATGAGTCTTGTTCGATTGTTTGCATGGGGGAATCAACGTCACAACACTCATTGCGAGCGATTGTGTCGTTGCGACATTCTCCCACATGCTTGCGATGTATGGATATATGTATGTATATATGCACATGTACTTCGTTGTGGTTGCAGGGATTGCAGGTACTAAGACACTTATTCTTCCCGGGCAACTGGGTGCGAGCTTCTTTGGCTTTACAGGTGCGAGTGTGTCTCTTCCCAATGGCAAATGTGGTAGAGAGATGTCGTTGGTTCCCTACTCACACCCTAGGTCTAGTTTGGTTGCCAATGTTGTCGTAAGTCTTGGCGTGATAGGCCATGTCGTCATATCATTGATCTATGTGTATGTGGCATGGCAAGTTTGTCTATTCGGTTAATTTATTAAATTTATTTAATTATGATTTGTTAATTACGAGAATAGATTGATTAATTGACCCATTTGATTATGATTGTTGACTAATTGTGTTAAGTGATTATCTAATTTTAATTAATGATTTTATGGCGATAATGTTTATTTTAATTTATTTAATAATGCTCATTTTGATTTATTTAATAATGTTTACCTTGATTTATTTAATAATGTTTATTTCAATTTATTAATGTTTGACAAGTTGATTTAATTGATAATTGATATTTAATGATCTTTGACTATTTTCTTCTCTTCGCTTTTTGAAATTTAAATAATGTTATTTTGATTTATTTAACAATTTAGTGATTTCGAATTTGGAGGCGATTAATAACTATTAAATTTTTTTGCCTTAAAGATTTATTTGATTAATGATGGTTTGATCATTACTTATTGACTATGACTTGATTATTTAATTAACTTCTAAATTGTTAGCGACATTTGAGTTATTTTGAATAATAATAATAATAATGGGTGAGTATTATATAGTTTTCCTATATTCATATTTATAACATTATTATATATAATTTTCGTGATTTATTTTGGATAGAAATGATAATAGAAATACTAATATAATTTTTATTTGGTTGATTTTCGAAAAATCCCATGAAATAAAATGGGAAAATAAAACTTAATATTATACCTTTATAAGAACATGACATTGAAATATTTTATTATTTTTCAAGCTAGGGTTTTGATGGAATTGGTGATTTATTTTTGTTTTCCTGTGAAGGGATGTCTCTCTTCCTCTCGCATTTTTTTTCTTCTACTCTCTTTGCATTGTAATTTTGCGGAAATTGTGAGTTGGAGATTGGTTGTCTTGGAGGAGTGGCAAATTTGGAGAGTTTTGGGCAGATTAGAGCTTATTTGAACTTGAAGAGAATTGTTGTTGTTCCAGGATTTCTTCAATATTTCACAGGAAGAGGTAGGGTTTATTTTCCCTTTTCTCTTCCACGCTTAAGTTCAAATTTGGAAGGAAATCTCTGTTTCTTTTCTGTTTATGTTTCAAAATTTGAATGTAAATTAGGGAGGTTTTGTCATAACATGAGATGTTATTTCATTTGTTGTTGGGTGAAAGATACTACTATTAAATCTACATTTGGTCATGGTTTCTCTCTCTTAGTTAAATTGAGGAAATTTGGGAATTGGGGGTTTCATTATTTTGCAAATGTAAAATGCTGTCGGCTGTGTCTGAAGTATGCGATTCAATTTTTGTTGATTGAATTTTGAATCCTGAGTTCACCTGTTAAATTAGTAGAGCTTTTTGGTTGTTGTCTTATAAAATTTGACAGGGTGAATTGTTCTTCGTACCCCCCCTATTATTTTCTTATTTGGGCTGCATTATTATTTTCCCATGCCACCCCTTATTTATTTATTTGTGTGGGCTCTGCTGTAATCATTTTTGGCGTTCAAAGGGGGGGTGACAAAATCTATTTGCACCCCATACCGTGGGGTGGTGCTTGTAAGCACCCCCACGCTATGGGTGGGTGCCGTAGCACCAACCACATACATGGTGGTGTTGTCCAACACCTCCCATGTAAGTGGTGGGTGCTACAACAGCAACCACCTACGTGGTGGGTGCTACAACAGCAACCACCTATGTGGTGGAGCTGCCAACACCTCCCACCTATGTGGTGGTGCTGCCAACAACTCCCACGTATGTGGGGAAGGGTGTTGTGCACACAACTATATGTAATTAAAATTTTTGACTCTTTTGTATATACAGTTAACAATTTCAACCCCGCTATGTAATTTACAATATCTACCCTACTGCAAATTAAACTTCTTAGATTGTAGCAGGGGTATAATTTCAAACACTCGGTGTCATAAAATTATAAGATTCATCCTTCCCAGTTTGCTAAATATGAATGGTTCCTTTTGTTAATTTATTTATTCGCAGCGGTCAGCGAAACGTTTGTTTCACCCTCTTGAATTGTTTCATCATGATTTCAATGTATGTATATATGTCTTCGGTGATATTTAATTGACTATTTAATTGTTTGTTTCAATTGTATGAAATTGTTTATTGGTTTTTATGAGTCATGAAATGGTCAGTTAAGAGTCCATATGAGCTATTTGTGAATTTCATCCATAATTTGGGGTGGGCCTGCAAGTGATAGCGTGGACCAAGCGTAAAACACTCGCTGCCCTGATTTGTTCCATTTCTCATATCGATGTTAGTCAAATGTTAAGTGTTTGGATATTTTTTTTCTAGAGGCCATTTGAGTGAATTGTTTTTAAAAAAAAGTTTAATTCTACTTTTATGCCTTGTTATTTTTAAGTTTAACATTGCTAATTAGATGTACCCTTAAGATGATCCTTGCCATGAGGATGAATTTCTTATGCTGCTGATTTTGTGGCAGCAAGTGTGAAGACCTCACTGAGTTGCCAGTTACTTGATAGCAGTCGTAATATGATTTAGTTTATGTTTTTCTTTGGTCAAGAGGATCGTCCTTTTTGTATGATTCGGTGTTGGTCTTTTGGGTATGTGATTATTTGTGGTATGGCTTGTATGATGTGTGTATTAGATTTGCTTGGTTGCTTATGAGCCTCTTGTTTTGTTGATTCTGTTGGAATCCAAGAACATTGAGAGGGGGGGTGAATTAGTGTTCTACCGGTAAGATAAATTTTAACCTTATTAACTTAGTAACTGGTAACCATAAAAGAATATAACAACAAGTATAAATAATGCCACCACAAGAGCGTACACCATACCGAAAAGATTTATATGTGGAAAACCTCAAAGAGGAAAAACCATGGTGGGATTGGTGACCCACAATATCTATCCACTGGCCAAACGAATAAATATTACAATAGGGTCCTACACATACAGGAAGGCCAACAACCTAGAGCACACTGCTCATCACAAAAGGAGCCTCACTGACTACAAACACCAAATACTGGTTTACAAACAAAATGCTAAACTCAGAGAATGCATCTGCTATGCTGGATGAATTCTGGTTCAAGCACTATCTGTACCAGTTTCCACTGTGTCCTCCTTCACCGGTACCTTGCTCTGCATCCCAAACCTTTAAGCCAATAACCAAGACCGACTACAAAATATTATATTTGCATACATTCGATCAATATTGTTCACACAATATCACATCACTATATCTTGCATCATATGTATATCTCTCAATCTCCAAAATATCCTAACCAGATTGACTTAAATACCCTTCCCAAACATAAACATAAATGCCTTATGTTGGCTTACAATGATATTATAATTTATTTACATGTCGGCCTAGAGAAAAATAAATAGATTAAACTTCATGACTGATGCCGCTGATTGCTACCATGTAGACCTGCCGGATCAATCTCCGATGTCGACCTCATATACCGGTTCCTAGTTTGTCGGTTTCTTTGAATGCCGGTTGCCGAATCATGAATACCGGTGAGTATTGGTTAAGTGTCCAAACCAAAATGATATGTGTTTCCATAAATGACAACACACCTAAGCCGGATGAGTGTCAATTGCCAACAATCTCCCCCTTTGGAATTGATGGCAACACTCATGTGAAAAATGAATCGCTGAAGTGTTGTCTTGATTCCTCCAAAAAATGATGACCAAAACTGACCTTGCTCCCCCTAAGCTATACATTACTTCTTATGTCCCTTGACATTTTTCACAACAACCACTCCCCCTTTGACATCAATGACAAAGGCGAGGCAGTATAAGTTTCTGGTTTCTTCCTCTTCAATATACCCTTGCCGGTTGCTGCTATCGGTGGAGTTTGAACTGTTGCCGAAGATGGCCCTTCTGCCAGTCCAATGATCTGCTTGATTTCAGAGGACATCTTCTCCATGACTTCCCCAAACTTTTTGATTTTTCCTTCCCTCTTCTTCTAACTGAAACCTATCCAAAATTTGGATGCCTTTTGCTTTGCTGTCCCAAAGGTTTTCTCAATTTCATCAATCGGGGCATCAATAAGAGTCTAGGCATATAAGTCCAAGATCTCAGCATCAACCTCATAACCCATCTTAGTGATCCAGATCTTCGGTGGTTGCACTGCTTCCATCAATGTTTCATCCTTCTTAACCATAAAGCAGATTTCTGTAGAGTACTTATCAACAATATGTTTAGGCACTCTCTCTCTTTTCTTCATAGGCTTTTGAAATGATTAGAAATAACCCCATAGAATGGAGTCTCTCTCCTTGTCCTGTCCTAAACCTCTTATAACATCCTTTATTTTATTCCCTACCGGCATATCAAATTCCCATTGAGTTTTACTGGATCGCGGTAACTCTTTCAAAAAGAAAAGCATCAAGCAAACAACAAGATTGCCATACCGGAAAGCACCTTTCTTCTTACCCTTAATCTTCCCTAGGTTTAAAATAAGCTCTTCACACATCCATTGATAGAGATCATACCTATCATTTTATTTGACCATCTGATGAGCACAGTAAGTGGATGAACTGGAAACAAAGTTCAATCAGTTTTATTGGGTTACCTTATAACCGATGATCATGCTTGCAAATTGAACAACTTTGTCTCTAATAGTGCTTATTGTCATTGACCGGTTGTCAAAAGTTGCACTAGTTAACTTCTCAACCTCATTGTTAGGTATTTTATTCCTTCCGGGAGTTTGGCCAGTTTGGGGAAAACCAGTGATTGCATGAATAGCCTCCTTAGTGATTTTCTAAGGTCGGTCCAACCATATGAATTCCCCGTGGACAAGACTGAGTACATACCAGATCATTTCATCTTCAAATTTTGGCATCTCCAAAATATCTGTGAAACCCTGATTCTTCAGAATTTGAAATTTTGGTTTCATCAACCCCCTCCTATCCAGCATATTTATCATGTAAATTGTTTTGATCTCAGTTGAACCTAAATCCTCTTGAGTGTAGTGGATATATCCACGAACATCTTTAACATACAAAAATCCATTTGGAACCCTAGAAAATGCGCCAACTGAATCATCAACCTTCACAATCTGAGGGCATTGCATGAAACTCGAAGGTGGAAAATCCTTGATCTCAACAACAATAGGGGTAGCCACACTTGCCAGAGCGGGAGAAGATCCAAAAGCCATTACAAACAAAAGATAGTTTGGAAACTAAGAATATACCTCACAACCTTTGTCGGTGAAAGTTCTTGAAAATCCACACCAAATGCAGTGGAGCTTGAAAATGCTTTTGATCACCTTGAATCACCTTAAACTCTCTCTTCTTTGCTCTAAATGCTGCGTGATAAGAAATGAACCAACATTTCTCTTTTATTCTGTGAAAGCCCTAATTTCTCATTGATATAAATGCGTGTCGGTCTATCATACCATATTCAAAATCCATGACCTTAGTGTCGGGAAAACTTCAGAATGACTTCTCCAAGATTTGAAACAATCTTTTAGACCGCTACCAAGGGTAATGCAAGATCTATAATTAATTTGCCTCCCCCTAAGGCTAATGCCTTAGTTACCGGATGAGTTTCCTTCCGGTGCAGGAGCATTCTTCTTTGTCGGTTGAGTAACCGGGTTGATTGTCTCTACCGATTGATCTTCATATTTCCTAACCCATTTCCTCTCATGCTCCTTCTAGATATCATCAAATTTATATTCCCTTTTCATCATTTCTTACCAGATTGTTCTTGCTTCTGCAAAATTTAGCAATATGTTGTATTCTCTTGCATGCATAGCAAGTGACATTATTTTTCTGAATTGTCTTACTATATCTATTGGCATTGCATGAATATTGCATTGATGAAGTATAGTGTTGTCATTGATGTCAATTGCAACCGGTATTGAAGATGTATTGCAATCGGTAATGATGCAGTAAAGCAACTAGTTTTAGTTAAGCAATGAAGGAAACAAATATTATCATTGAAGCTGAACTCAAGTGGTAACCCTAACCCATTGAGAAGAAGACCCTAACTGATGAAGTTTGGAGAATCGGTTGTGATGATCTATGACCAAATGGTGATCGAAGATGAAGATGCCATGTATGCATGATGCACATGATGAGTTTAAAAGTAGATTTGGCACATAGAGATAACTGTTTATCTTGGGAAAGATCAAATGCATAACATGAAGTGAAAAACATGTGATGAGCTACAAGATCCAATGTGCGGTGATCAAGGAGAGGTTGAAGTTTTCTAGAACAATGTGTAGTTGATTGCTATGTAATCTAATAGTCTAGATTGAATCAACATGTTTTTAATCTTTATGAGATTTGTAGGTTTTGTGTTGTGTTACTGACCTATTGTATTTTCTTATAAGGTCGATGAGTTGTTTTGTAATTATGCAGGCAAATTTGGTTAAGTGTGATTGTTGCCAAACTAGAAGGTGTGTTTGTAGAATGTTGTGAAGGCAGATAGGAGTGATAAAGTATCTGATTAAGCAAGATAGTGCTATTTCTAGATCAACAAAGAACCTGTTGTTCTCTAACCATTACAATAGTTAAATCCCCTAGCTGGGTAAGCTTTAACAGGCTTGGTGTTGTTGAAATCCTCTAACAAGGTGATCCATTAGCTTGGATTTGAAATCCTCCTCCGAGGTTACCTTTAACAGGGCATTGTAGTCAATCCCTTAACTAGATCTATTCTTAACGTGACATTATTGAAAATCTTCTAAGAAGGCTTAGCTCCTAACAGGGCGAACTTCAGAAGAGTTCAGAATACTTGTGGGTATTCATCCCCACTGTGGTTTTTCCCATTTGGGTTTCCACGTGAAAAATCATTGTGTCAAGTGGTGAATGATTTTGTGGATGTGTTTTTGATATGGTTGATATGAATGACTGGTAAATCAACTTAGGTATATTTAGATATTCGGAAAATATTTGAAATGAGTTATTACTGATATTAAGTGAAGTGGTTTAATGTTTTGGTTAAATGGTATTTAAGTATTAGATCTATTGCATTGTATCATTGATGTTTTGATCAATCAGTAAAGTTTGACAGTGCAGTTGCAGTTTTTGATTCAGAGACTAAACCGGTTAAGTTTAGTGATTTGATTCTGAGTTGAAAATTTGTTTGGTGAAAGTTTAGTATATTTTCTATCTACTGATTCACCCCCCTCTAAGTAGTTGACCAAATCATTATAGTTTCATCCTATTATTAGTATCCTTGATCATTCCTTGACGTGCATTGATTACCCATATGTCCCAACTTTCCACATGCATGACATCTCACATTCGCTCTACAATATTCTTTCCTATGACCATACTTCTTACAATTTGAACATTGACCGAGAACTTTATTATTATCCTGATTTTCTCTATTTCTACAATGTCTTGCCATATGACCAAACTTATTGCAAATAAAACATCTAGCATTGAATTTATGTGCATTGGGTTGCCTTATCGGTGGTTTTTGGTTGACAGGTGGATTCTCCTTCTAACTAGTTGTATCAACTTTATTTGCAATACCAGAGCTTTCTCCTTACTCAAATCCAAGACCTCTAGTGTCTCCCTTGCACCTTTGATCCTTCAATAGCTCATCAGGCTTTGCAAAACTCTCCTTGAAATTATCTCTATATTTGTTTGTAGTATCCAGATCTCCTCTTAGGACTGTTATCAATCTTTCTAACTCTAGCTCATTATTCTAGGATTGCACCAGTTTATTTCTCAACATATCATTCTCATGTGCCAGCCTAATGCATTCCTTAGATCTATCTTTGCCAAAATTTTCTTCGTTCTTTTTCCGGTCTTCAATATCCTTGGACATCCTTATAGTTAGGGCTTGCATTTCATTCATCATGACAGTATTCTCCTGACTCAGTTTCTGACATTGTTCTTTAAATGAATTCTTCTCTTCATCATCATCATCATTTTGTAAAAGTTCTTTCCTTCTAGCTTGAGCAGATGGCAACCTCTCATGTAGGATAAGAATGAATTCCTTTGCAAAGTTCAACTCATCTTGCAATTTCAAGTTTTTCATCCTTTCAGTATCATAGTATTCAAGAGCTACTTCAAGTTGTTTCTCCATACTCATGTCCATGGATTTCGGATTCAAGATCTTCCTTAAGCTGTTAGACTTACTCCAAGGCACCAGGCTCTGATACCAATTGTTGGAATCCAAGAACACTGAGAGTGGGGGGTGAATCAATGTTTTGCTGGTAAGATAAATTTTAACCTTATTAACAAAGTGTTTCAGTAACTTGTAACCATAAAAGAATATAACAACAAGTATAAATAATGCCACCACAAGAACATACACCATAACACAAAGATTTATAGGTGGAAAAACTCAAAGAGGAAAAACCATGGTGGATTGGTGACCCACAATATCTATCAACTGACCGAATGAATAAATATTACTATAGGGGCCTGCACATGCAGGAAGGCTAATAGACTAGAGTACACTGCTCATCATAAAGGAGCCTCATTGACTACAAACACCAGATACTGGTTTACAAAAAAAATTATGAACTCAGGGAACACATTCGCTATGCTGGATGAGTTCCGGTTCAAACACTCTCTGTACCAATTTCCACTGTGTCCTCCTTTACTGGTAACTTTCTCTGCATCCCAAACCTTTAAACCAATAACCAAGATAGACTACAAAATATTATATTCGCATATAGCCGATCAATATTGTTTTCATAATATCACATCACTATATCTCGCATCATATGTATATCTCTCAATCTCATATCCAAAATATCCTAACCAGATTGACTTAAATACCCTTCCCAAACATAAACATAAATGCCTTATGTCGGCTTACAATGATATTACAATTTATTTACATGTCGGCCTAAACAAAAATAAATACATTAAACTTCATGAACGATGTTGCTGATTGCTACCATATAGACCTACCAGATCAATCTCCTATGTCGGCCGCATATACCGGTTCCTAGTTTGCTGGTTTCCTTGAATTCCGGTTGCCAAATCATGAATACCGGTGAATACCAATTAAGTGTCCAACCGAAAATGATATGTGTTGCCATCAAATACAACACAACTAAATTGGATGAGTGTCAATTGCCAATAGATTCATGGGTCCATGTAAAGGGAGTGAGCTTCCTTATGACACCGGGGGTCATGAGAGATTGGTTATCACGAGGTTCCTTGTAAGGATGTGTGAAATCCAAACCTCTCGGGCATAAGGGAGTTTACCATATTTTAATCAAGTGATAAATAAATTAGTGAATGGGTATGAATAGTTAGAGAATTTAAATAAAGATAATAACTTACCAGTGCCTCATGATCACTCAGTCCTAGGGAGGATGTTTTAGGCTGAGCATGAGAAGACCGTGGTGACGGTAAGCCAATCTTCCTTGGTCTCTCAAAGGTCGAGATGGCTCCGCATGCCCACATGCTAGTGCCTTGTTCTTGGTTTGGCATGTGATGACACTCCCTTGTACATGCGAGTCCATTATGTTACTTCCACATTTATGCTTGATGTTTTATCGGCATCTGGAGTTATTGTTCTTTGTGTTGAATTGAAGTATGCTTGAGTATGCGAAGTGTTTGAAGTTAGTCCCTTTGGTCAAGTGTCAACCTAGGCTTAGTGTGTAAGTCGGGACCTAGTGACATCTCCTAGCTTGGGGGGTGGTTCCTTGTAGGTTCCACATTGGCCGGGTGGTTGGAGCTTTTTGCCATTAGGGTTTTTCCCTCTTCATTGGTGTTTTCTTCGTGCATGGACTTGGATTTTTCATCGTGCTGATTTTGGATCCTTGGAGAAGATTATTGTACTATATTACTTCATGATTGAGATGTTATCGTTATTCAATAAATGAGGATTATGGATTTAGAAGTGAGTTAATATCACCATTGTACCTTATGTAACAACAACATCTATTGTATTCATGATCATTTTTTAGATTAGATTGCCAATGGAAGTAATGTAACCTACTCTTATGTAATTAGGGAAGAAGTAAATTGTAAACACTTGTAAGTAATGACTTAGTATTTGTAAGCATTGAAATCCTTTGAATTGATACATGAAATCTTGATGGAGTCGTCATGTTTAGTTAGTTGAAATTTCCAATATGTTGTGGGTAAAGTCAGTTTAGATCGACAATATAGTCACTTATAATTAATATGTTAGATAGATGGATGTGAAGATGTGGTCAATGCAATGATAGCAAGATGTTCTATTATTTTTATTATGATATATCTTGACATATTTAACGAGCCAATGCTAGACAATCAAATACATTCACATGGTTATCAATGCAAAATAAGTAGGTGTTAGTATCTTGTTATGAGATTAAATGAATTGAACAATGACGTTTAACCAAAAACTATAATAAGATATCAAGATAGAGCATGGAAACACTAGACCTCTTGATGACACAATTAGCACCATGGTAACCCAATCAGCCTAAGGCTGAAAAATGAAATAAAACTTAGTAACTTGATATTCTTAAGGATCTAAATGGGAATGTACATGTTAATGTAAGTGGTGCAATAAAATTATTAATGCATGATTAGTGTCAATGTGCATATAGCTGAAATAGTAGGACTTGTGTGCATCCATTGGTGATTAAGTGAGATAGGGTGGCATATAAGTGTTGCACTATAAATGTGGATAGCGATATAAGAGTATCCATTTTACTCATAGTAGCTCATAATTCATCATGTTAGAGTATTAGCGTAAGGAACTAGAGTGCATGTATTGAGTCAAGATCAAGGTTGGTTGTATGCAATGACTTGAGTTGACATTCATGCTTAAGGTAAGGGCATATGTACACAAACATCATGCATATGTAAATAGCTCCATACTCATGTATGTGTTAAGGGGAATATGAAGTATTATGCATATAGTTATTAGGTTGATTGTAATGTTTAATTGGATTCGTAGGTGGTGTAACAGTTATGGAAGTGCATCTCATGCTTAGCTAGTAGTGATTGAGCATTGTAGTGGTTGTATTCATTAAGAGTTTAAGAGGGCAACAGTAATAGAGTGCCTTATGGAGAGTTACCATGTTGGTTAGAATGCATATGCGAACTAATAGTTATGTTCCATAGTAAGGTTAGATCATTAGGTGCATAGAGGTGCATTGTTATGATGATGGTAAATTAAATGTACTAATCATAAAACACAAATAATGTTGAACTAAGTAGTGGAGCCAATGCTCTAGGGAGATTATAAAAAATATGTAAATGTGATTCTGCTTGAGTTAGGAGTGTAATGTATCAACTATCAATTAGATAGCTAACCTTGAGATGAAACCATTGAACCAACTTAACAATTAAATGCCTTAATTGAGTTAGATGCAAACCTTATTAGTGAACAACAAGAAATTATTCCACTCTCTTTAGGTAAATTATTGTAAGTTTCCCTAGGGTTAATTGGCGGGTGCTACACATTGGTATTAGAGCATAACTTATGAGTTCCAGGTTCTACACTGGGTACTCTAGTTATGTGTGAGCCCATTATGCTAGTTAGATGTTTAGCATGGGATATCCCAGTGGCTTTATCCCTACTCTTTATTTGTTGTAATTCCTAGTTCAGTGGCTTATTGTATTCCCTTGCCTCTTGTCCAATTAGGATGCCTTCTAGGCATAGAGGATGTGGACATGGTTCTGGCAGTTGTATGGGGACTCGTAGGAATCCTTTCCTTGAGGTTTCAGAGGAGTCACATCATAGTGAGTTGCGCCAGGAGCAGCCTAGTGGTGATTGTTGTACCGTAGTTGGTGGCAGCACTGTAGGAGCTTCTTGGCCATTTAGGGCCAAGGTAGGAGGAGAATAGATAGGGCGAGGATAGACAAGAGGAAACTCACTAGTCAGAGCGTCAGGAGAGAGATCGCTTGCACTCCCCTCATAGGAGGAGAGTTGTGGTTGATCAGGAGGAGTTAATAGCCAACTATATGAGAGATTTACTAAGAGCTCGTCCTCCCACCTTTGATGGTTTAGGTAGTGGTATGGAGGCAGAGACTTGGTTACAAAACTTGAGTCAATGTTTTTTTATGCATTCATATATAAGTAAAACCAAGGCTAGGTGTGCCATTATGCACCTACATGACTTTGCTTCCACTTGGTGGCGCACTGAGGAGAGGAAGCTATAGCTAGAGATTACCATAGCCACTTGGGAGTTATTCTTAGAGAGATTCCAAGCTATATTTTTATCCGAGCACTAGAGACAACATAAGGCAGATGAGTTTCATAATCTTAGATAGGGTAGAATGACAGTTGATGAGTATAAGCAGAAATTCTTTGAGCTAAGACAATATGTAATTATAGTAGAGGATGAGATGATGTTCATACAACACTTTGTGTGGGGACTCAAAGATTACATTTGTAGAGAGGTTTGCATGCACGAACCTAAGACTTTAGAGGCCGCCACAGAGAAGGCGAGGATTGCCAAGAAGAATCACTGCTTGAGTATAGGGGTGCTACAAGAGGACATGGATCTAGTGCCTCAGTTACAGGTATAACTATTAGAGGTTCCCAACAACAGTCTACAGGCGTGTCTAGGAGCCACCCCTCCTCTTTTCACAATAGCCAGCGGTTTAAGAGAAGAGAGTCACAAGGTCATAATTTTCTGAGAGGGGATAGATTTCTGATTGATAGGAGTCGCAGTCACCAACATCGTAATAGGATACCTGCTCCTTCACAACCAACTCAGAGTTCATAGCCAACCTCTAGTAGAGACAGTGTTTAGTAGCTGAGTGCCACATCTAAGAGTAGAGTTCAAGATAGGAGAGGATGTTTTTCTTGTGGGAAATAGGGACTTATAGCAGTTCATTGTCCTCATCCCACATCACAGTTTTCAGGACAGTAGAGGACAACCCCAACATAGCCCACTATTGGAGATTCAGGCAAGACTCACAGGGTATTCGTGGCGGTTGATAACCATTAGGATGAGCATCGTGCCATAGTCCTTGAGACATTAGGTGTGATAGGTGGTATCCCTTGTTTTGTCTTATTTGATTGAGGAGCTTCACATTCATTTATTACTCCCTATTTAGTAGAGAGGTGCAAGATTTCTACGAAAAAGCAGGACGATAGGTGGTAGGTAGAGATAGCTACGGGGTCCAAGGCAGTAGTGGATTCCCTTGTGCTTAGTTGTCCTCTAGTTTTGAGAGATCTTCATACCTCAGTGGATTTGCGTATTATGCCCTTGGGTTCCTATGACATAGTTATTGGTATGGATTGGCTTGGATTGCATCAAGAACATATATATTGCATGAGTAAAAGGGTAGAGTGTGTAGATGACATCAGGAAGAGTGTGGAGATTGTAGGGATTCAAAGGTCCATCTCTCTTCACATGATTTACGCCATGCAGATGAAGAGATGTGCACGGAAGGGTTGCCAGTTATTTGTAGTCAGGTTGAGGGATGTGGATGAGAAGGTTAGTACAAAGGAGTTATTACAGTAGCATCCTATCCTTCAGGAGTTTGTAGATGTTTTTCCCAGTGAGATTCTAGGTATGCCCCCACATCGAGACATAGATTTTAGGATTAATCTTGTGCCAAGAGATGAGCCTATCCCTAGGGATCCATACAAGATGACCACTCAGGAGTTGAGTGAACTGAGAGTGCATCTTGAGGAGTTGTTGGAGAAGGGGTTTATTCATCCTAGTGTATCCCCATGGGGTGTGTTGGTGTTGTTTGTGAAGAAGAAGGATGGTTCTCTCTGATTGTGCATTGACTATTTGCAATTGAATAAAGTGATGGCGAATAAAAGGTATCCCTTGCCTCAAATAGATGACTTATTTGACCAGATTAAGGATGCAAAGGTCTTTTCTAAAATTGACCTTAAGTCTGGATATCACCAGTTGATAATCCATGAAGCATATATACACCGTACAACTTTTCGCACCAGGTATGGGAACTATGAGTTTACAGTTGTGCCATTCGATCTCATGAATGCACCATCAGCCTTCATGAGCATGATGAATGGTGTGTTCAAGACATACTTGGACAAATTTGTGCTAGTTCTCTTGGATGACATTTTTATTTATTCTAGATCAATGGAGGAGCATGAGGATCATGTTAGACAGGTCTTGTAGTGTCTTAGGGAGAATGAGCTATACACCAATTTGGCGAAGTGTGATTTTTTCCAGATAGAGGTCAAATACTTGGGCCATGTTATTTCTAGAGAGGGTATCACAGTTGACCCATCGAAGATTGAGGTGATAGTAGATTGGCCAACACCCACTAACATGGGTGAGGTGTGTAGCTTTATAGGATTGGCTGGTTATTACCATAGATATGTGGAAGATTTCTCTCGGATTGCTCACCCCATTACTTCTCTTCATAGGAAAGGGAAGAAATTCATTTGGTCAGAGCGATGTGAGCCAACCTTCAAAACTCTTATGGAGAAGTTGACTAGTGCACTGATACTTGTAGTTCCAGATCCATTGGGTGATTTTGTGGTATGTATTGATGCTTCATTGGAGGGTTTAGGAGCAGTATTGATGCAAAATGGAAGGGTGATAGTCTATGAGTCACAAAAAATCAAAGATCATGAGATGAAATACCCCAATAAAAATCTTGAGTTAGCGGTAGTAGTACATGCATTGGTCCACTGTAGACATTTTATTGTAGGGTATTGAATCGAGCTGCACACAGAACACCATAGTTTACAATACATATTCACGCAGCTGAATCTGAATGCTAGGTAGAGATGTTGGATGAAGTTCTTGTGTGAGTATGAATTCGAGATGAAATTCATATTGGGTAAGGATAATGTAGTGGCAGAAGCATTGAGCCGCATGAGACATGAGATAGCAACGATGACTTTGGAGGTGGATTTGAGGAGTCACATACTTAGTGCACTATTCAAATCCTTAGTGCACAAGCTTGGTGCTATTCAAATCCTCTAACCAGTTGATCCATTAGCTTGGATTTCAAATCCTCTACCGAGGTTACTCCTTACAGGGTATTGCTTCTAACAAGGCATTATTGTCAATCCCTTAACTAGGTGGTCCCTAACAAGACTTGTTCTTAACAAGACTTTTGTAAAGCTTTAACAGGCTAGGCTCCTAACAAGGTGAACTTCAGAAGAGTTCAGATAGTTATCTTGTGAGTTTCATCTCATTGTGGTTTTTCCCATTTGGGTTTCCATGTCAAAAATATTGTGTCAATTGGTGAATGTTTTTGTGGTTATGTTCTTATGGTTGATTTGCTTAACTACTTGATCCACTTTGATAAGTCATGATAAATGAAATCATTGTGAAATGAAGTTTTACTTATGTTAGTAAAAGTGATGCTCTGCAAAAAGGATTAGAAAATCTGTTTGATGGCAACACACACAAGAGCACAAGAAACAAACGTTAGTGTTAGCAACAAAAGATTATCCTAAACAGGCATATCAAGAGAGATATTAAGCATGAAATAGAAAGCATATAAACATAGAATGAAATAGCTAATCAAGATGCTCATAGTTGCTCCTCCCTTGTTCCTCTCCTCTCCAAGTCCCAAATGAGTGTAGCTCTCAGCTTTTAGCACTAGCCATGGATGCCATATGGAGATTCAAGATGGTTGAATATGATAAGCAAATACTATGCAAGAGTAGATAGTGATGCTATGAAAAAGCTCTATGCTAATGCCAGTATAACAACAATACTCTAAAATGCTTCTTCTTTTGCTTGAGGAGAAGGGTTCTATTTATAGAAGAAATAGGGAAATGAAGGGTTAAGATTGAGCAATCTTAACAAGGGTTAGGATTGAAAGTTGGGGATCCATGTGCACAATTGGCACCAATAAAATGGTGACAAGTTTCAACATAGGATTGGGTTGAGAGAAGAGGTTGGAGGCATTAAAGGCCTGAGAAGACCTCATGGTTATCTAGAAGGTAAGGGTCAAGTCTAAATTAAGATTACCCATTGGATTAAGAGTTAATCCAAGGATAAACCTTTGTGCAAATGTTTAAGAGATAATCATGGTCAAAGCATTAATGGCCTGATGAGACCTTTGGGTTGGGTAGAGGTTGAGTCAAAACAAATGTTTTAACCATGTGGGAGGGTTTGAGGTAACCATTAATGGTTATTGGAGACTTTGGGGATTAAGTGGTTGAAGGTTGAAAGCCTTCAATGGTTATCAAAGACTTTGAGCCATTTAGTGGTTGAAGGTTGGAAGCTTTCAAAGGTTATCCAAGACTTTGAGGGTTAATTTGTTGAACACACAAAGCATTAATTGCTTTTCAAAGACTTTGGAGTCTTTGAGAAGTGACTCCAATTTGCTTAGGAATGTGACAATATTTAGGGGATGGATTAGGCTAATTAGGAAGGGTTTAGAAGAATTTAGAAGGGGTTTAGGCATACAAGTGGATTTTGTAGGAAAATGCAAGTGGGAGAAATTTTGGTATTTTCAATTAAAATAAAATCATTTATTTCAATTAAATGGTGTAATTTGCATTTGGATAAATATTCAAATAAATATTAATTTATTTAAATGAGAAAAAGAAGATAAAGCATTAAAATGCTTGAAGACTTTGAGGGAAACCATTAAAGGCTTGAAGACTTTAAGGAAAACCATTAAAGTCTTAAGAAGATTATAGAAGGAAGCCATCAAGTTTGAAGACTTTAAAGCCATCAAGTTTGAATACTTTAAGGGAAACCATTAAAGGTTTCAAGTGGGTGAGGATAAATAGGATTTTAAATAAATAATTTATTTAAAATAGTTGTGCAACTTGCTTTTGTAGGAAAATACAAGTGGGTGGAGGATAAAGGTGATTTAAATAAATTATTTATTTAAAATAATTGTGCAACTTGCTTTTGTAGGAAAATACAAGTGGGTGGAGGATAAAGGTGATTTTAAATAAATGATTTATTTATTTAAATGTGAGAGGTGGGATTTTGGGGGATTTAAATAAATATTAATTTATTTAAATGTGAGAGGTGGGATTTTGGGGGATTTAAATAAATATTAATTTATTTAAATGTGAGAGAAAATTTAATTAAACAAATATGATTTATTTATTTAATTAATGGTATGAATTTGGTTAAGTGAATTAAATCAAATAAATTGAATAATTTATTTAATTAATAGGAGAAGAGGGTTAAGATGAATTAATTAAATATTAATTTAATTAATTATTAATTGATGGTTAAATAATCAAATAAATACTAAGTATTCATTTAATTAAGTGGACAGATTTATGTGACTACAAAAAGCATTTGGATGTTTATGAGTTTGAAGTTGTTTACTGTTAGTTTATTGTAATAGTCAATTGGTTTATCTTGAGGGTTTTTATCTTGACAGTGATATTGTATTGGTAGTTCTAGGTTTACTTTGAGAAATTGATTTTGAGGTTGGTGAAGTTAGTATCAATTTTTCTATCTATTGATTCACACCCCCCCCGCTCAGTAATTGACCAAATTCTTATTCTTTCATCATACCATCGATTGGTATCAGATCTTGTTAGGTCCTCTAAGGTCTAAGCCTAACAACTTGAGGTAAAGATCTTGCAGATCATGATGAAGAAGGAAGGTTCAAAGTTTAATAGAGAGAACTATAGGATATGGAGTGATAGAATGAAAATTTATATCAAGAGTCTAGGAAATCAATACTGGGAACATGTTGTTATTCAATATGTTGCACCTAGTGGGATTATGACTGATGATCAGAAGAAAGAGAAACATGAAAATAATCAAGCATTAGAGGCTATTATCAGTTCTTTGTTTGATGCAGAGTATGTAGATGTTCATGTTCTAGAGAATACATATGAGGTATGGAAAAAACTTGAAGAGATTTATAGCGATGATGAACATGTTAAGATTGCTAAAGAAGAGAGTCTAAGAGGAAATTTTGATGACATGTAGATGGCTGAAGGTGAGAATATCCAACAGTATGGTCAAAGGATAAAAGAGATAGTTGGTGAAATTAAGAGTGCAAGAGGTAAAGTGGAAGATGCCACAGTGATCAGTAAGGTACTGATAACCTTGCTACTAATCTACGCTATCCGAGTTGCAGCCATTTAGGAGCTAAAGTCTATTGACAAAACTAAGGTAACCCTTGACTCCATCATTGGCAAGCTTACTGCTTTTGAATTAAATGGTTATGATGGTAGTATACATAAATTTGAGTCTGCATTTAGAGCTTCTATTTCTAACCCATCTATGAGGAAAAGTAGAGATATTAGTCACAGTTATGAATCTAGATCCAGCAAAGAAGTTGATGATGAAGACAATTTAGTTGATCTTGAAGAATTGTTGGCCAAGCGGTTGCCTAGAGGTACTGGTAAATATAGAGGTAAATTACCTTTGAAATGTTTTGCATGCAACAAGATTGGACACATAGTTGCTAACTATCCTAATGGTGATAATGAGCACAAATGAGAGAAATTCAAGAAGTATAAGGGTAAGGGCAAAAGAGATTGTCTTATTGCTATTGATGATGGTGATGCTAATGAAAATATTGTGTTTGTAGCCATTAAAGAGGAGATATTTGATCAGAAGGCGTTAGTGTCTCGAATCGATAACTCTGATGATTGGATCATTGATAGTGGTTGTTCACATCACATGACTGATGATCGAAGAAAAATTTCTTTCTTTGAAGGAATTTGATGGCGAAGTTGTAATATCTGGTAATGACTCACCCTGCATGGTTAAAGGTAAGGGAACTATTTCTCTTAATGGAAAGAGCAGTGCATATGATTTCTACTGGGTTGAAGGTTTAAAGCACAATCTTTTGAGTGTGGCACAACTCAATGATAGAGGATGCCCATTGGAGTTTAAGAATGGTATGTGCAAAATCTATGGGAGCAAAGGTGAACTGATTGCAACCGGGAAGAAAACTAAAGGTAACTCGTTTCACCTTAATCCTAAAGTCAGCAACTGTTTAATTGCAAAGATAGATGATAGTTGACTTTGGCATAGGAGATTTTATCATATAAACTTTGATAACATTATTAAAGTGAGTAAGTCCAAGACAATGAGAGGTTTGCCTCAGTTAGACAAATCGGTTATTGCTCTATGTAAGGAATGTTAGTTGGGAAAGATGACATCCTCAACTTTCAAGAGAAAATATTTTTCAGCGGAACATCTGTTAGATTTGGTTCATACAGATTTTTGTGGACCAATAAGGACAAAAAGTATTCAAGGTGACAGATATTTTATGATCTTCATTGATGATTGCTCAAGGATGATGTGGGTCACATTATTGAAGGATAAGACTGAAGCTTTTAGTAAGTTCAAGGCATTTAGGGCCTTAATTGAGAAGGAGAGCAGTAAGAAGATAAAGTGTCTAAGGAGTGATCAAGGTGGTGAATTTACTTCTGAGGAATTCACTAGATATTATGAAGAAAATGATATCAAACGACATCTTTCTGCACCGAGGACACCACAACAGAATGGTATCGCAGAGAGAAACAACCGATCAGTTGTTGAAGCTGCTAGGACAACATTGATACAAGGAAGTGTAGCAAATTTTTTTTGGAGAGAAGTTGTCAGCACAACCGTCTATACTATGAACCAGATTCTGGTAAATAGAGGTAAGGACAAGACTCCTTATGAATACTAGTATGGTAGATCACCTAATGTTAGTTATTTCAAGATATTTGGAAGAATTTTTTTTATTAAGATAGGTGATTAAGTTAGCAAATTTGAGGCTAAAAGTGACGAAGGCATGTTTCTTGGTTTTTCCACCAAGAGTAAGGCCTACAAGTATTTTAACAACCGGACATAGAGAATTATTGAGAGTGCTGATGTTCGAGTAGATGAATATCTTGAAGTCTCAGAGGAAACTAGATTGTAGAAAAAAGATGAAGATCCTTGCATTCTATTTTTGGAACCAGAAACTGTGAAACCTGAAACTAGTAAAGCAAATACTGATGTACCAATTCAACTAGAACAGATGAATTCAGAAGAAGATGTTGATAATGAAGAAGATGAACCTGAAGATAATGATCATGTTATTCCAAGATATGTGAGACTCAATCACAATCTTGAACAAATTATTGGAGATAAGGATGCTGGAGTACTAACCAGAAGAAGAATCAGAGAGAATTCTTGCATGATCTTCACTATTGAACCAAGAACTGCTAAGGAAGCATTTGGTGATGATCATTGGGTTAAAGCTATGGAGGAGGAACCAGATCAAATTAAGAAGAACAACACATAGACCCCAGTACCCTGACTGATAAATTAAAATGTGATAGGTACTAAGTGGGTATTTAGGAACAAGTTGAATGAAGATGGTGTTGTAGTTCGCAACAAAGCTAGGTTGGCTTGCAAAGGTTATGCAAAAGAGGAAGGAGAAGATTATGGTGAGACTTTTGCACTAGTGGAAAGACTGGAAGGTGTCAGAACTTTACTTGCATTTGCAACACATAAGAAATTCAAGGTATACCAAATGGATGTTAAGTCAACATTTTTGAATGGGATACTGGAAGAAGAAGTATACATCGAGCAGCCAGATGGTTATACTTTGAATGATGAGAAAGACATGGTACGCAGATTGCATTAGGCTTTATATGGATTAAAGAAGGAACCAAGAGAATGGTATGAAAGGCTTCATACACATTTTATGAAGATAGGTTTCTTGAGAACCAGTGAAGATAGCAATGTATATCTCAAATCTGAAGGAGATAAAATATTGGAGAGAGAAGTATTTGTAGATGATATCATATTTGGAGGTAATGATGACATGAGCAATGATTTTGCAAATAAAATGAAAAATGAGTTTGAAATGTCTCTAGTGGGAGAAATAAATTTTTTCATAGGCTTGCAAATACAACAAATGAAGAATGGTATTTTCATCACATAGTCTAAGTATGTGAAAGAGGTTTTGGAGACATTTGGTATGAGTGACTGTAAACTAGTTGGGACACCAATGGTTACAGGTTGTAAGTTGTCTAAGGAAGATGAATCCACATCTGTTAATGAGAAGGAATACAGGTCAATAATTAGAAAATTGCACTATGTTGTTCACAACAAACCAGATATAGCTCATGTAGTTGGCCTAGCTGCTAAATTCCAGAATAATCCTAAGGAAACACATTTGATAGCAACCAAGAGGATTTTTAGATATTTGAAAGGTACTATTGACTATGGATTATGGTATCAATATGGAGGAAACTTTGACTTGAAGGTGTACACAAATGCAAATTGGGCAAGAAATGTTGATGACAGGAAAAGCACAACTGGTGGAGAATTTTTTCTTGGAGGAAGACTTGTTTCATGGAGTAGTAAGAAGAAGAGTTGTACATCACAATCTACTGCTGAAGCTAAGTATGTTGCAACTTACATGAATTGTACCCAGGCTATCTGGATGAGGCACATTTTGGAAGGTTTTAAGATGAAGATTTCAGAACCTATAAAGATCTTATGTGATAATACAAGTGCCATAAATATTTCCAAGAACCTTGTTTTGCACACATGAACCAAGCATATTGAATTGAAGTATCATTTCTTAAGGGAAACAATGCTGAGTAAAGATGTGATCTTGGAGCATGTTTCTACCAAGGAGAAGCTTGTAAATATCTTTACTAAACATCTGCCTAAGACTACTTTTGAGTATCTTAGAATTTAGCTAGGGGTTGTACCCCTTCATGAGGTCAGTTGAGCATGATGTAGATTACATTAGTCTCAGAGCTACTTGCAAAAATTTACAGCAGGATTGGTGTAGAAGTGGAGTTATTCCACAGGGGGAGCATCAAGTTGTAGGTTGTTGATGCTGAACAATGAAATTTGACATTGCATGTTTTACTTTCAATTTGGCATTGCTATCAAAGGGGCAGAAGAACTATGTGATTTGTATGGTTGACAAAGAGAAGGAAGTCAAGCTGAAGACAAGGTGAATACTTGGTAATGTAAACCATGATTCCTATTCATAATCACAACAATCAATGGTATTGATATTTGTATTTCCATCAATGCCAAAGGGGGAGATTGTTGGCATTTGCATGAAGATTGCATTAAAGATATGTTATGTTGTCATTGATCGGTAATGATATTGTTGATATTGTTGTAATGATGTTTTGTAACCTATAGGAAGAGCTAGTGAAGGAAACTATAACCGGTAGGAAGAATTTGTGGAGTGAACGGTATTGCTATGTATTGGAGAGTTGAACTGGTAAACCCTACCTATTGATTTGATAAACCATAACCGATTAAGTTTAGTGAATTGGTTATATTGGTTTATGATCTAATGATGAGCGGTAATAATTGTGACACATATGATTATTGTATGAAGAGAGTTTCAAAGTGATTTTGGCGCGTTGATGAAATGGTTTTTGTATAGGAAATGAGCAAATATATTTCAAGTAATGCAAAGCACGTGATGAGTTACTGAGCCTGATGAAGTGGTGATCAAGGAGCGGTCGAGGCTTTCTTGATTGATGTGCAAAGATTTCTATGTAATCCAATGGTCATAGTTGAACCGACTTGTTTGTAATTTCTATGAAAGAATTAGGTTTTTGTTGTGTTACCAACCTAATTGATTTGTTTATAAGGTCAATGAGTTGTTTAGTTTCAGAGTTGGCAAAGTTTTAGTTGAGTGTGTGGTTGCTGAACCGGATGATGTATCTATAGTTTGAGTAAAGGAATATAGGAGCATTGAAAATGATTTGAATAAGCAAGTGTAGTGCTATTCAAACAGATCAACAAACTCTTGTTGTTTTCTAAAAATTATAGCAGATTGAAATTCCCTAACTGGGTAAGCTCTAACAAGCTTGGTGCTATTCAAATCCTCTAACCAGTTGATCCATTAGTTTGTATTTCAAATCCTTTACCGAGGTTAATCCTTATAGGGTATTGCTTCTAACAAGGCATTATAGTCAATCCCTTAATTGGGTGGCCCCTAACAGGATCTATTCTTAACATGACTTTTGTAAAGCTTTAACAAGCTAGGCTCCTAACAGGACAAACTTCATAAGAGTTCAGATAGTTATCTTGTGAGTCTCATCTCAATGTGGTTTTTCACATTTGGGTTTCCACATCAAAAATATTGTGTCAAGTGGTGAATGTTTTTGTGGTTATGTTCTTATGGTTGATTTGCTTAACTAATTAATCCACTTTGATAAGTCATGATAACCAGAAGCATTGTGAAATGAAGTGTTACTTATGTCAGTAAAAGAATTTGGGTGTTTATGAGTTTGAAGTTGTTTACTGTTAGTTTGTTGTAATAGTCAATCAACTTATCTTGAGGGTTTTTATCTTGACAGTGATATTGCATTGATAGTTCTAAGTTTACTTTGAGAGATTGATTTTGAGGTTGGTGAAGTTAGTATCAGTTTTTCTATATACTGATTCATTCCCCCCTCTCAGTAGTTGACTAGATTATTATTATTTCATCATACCATCATGTATATATGCACGTGTACTTTGTTGTGGTTGCAGGGATTGTAGGTACTAAGACACTTATTCCTCCTGGGAAATCGGGTGCAAGTTCCCCTGGCTTTACAGGTGCAAGCATGTCTCTTCCCAATGGAAAATGTGGTACAGAGATGTCGTTGGTTCCCTACTCACACCCTAGGTCTAGTTTGGTCTCCAGTGTTTTCGTAAGTCTTGGCATGATACATTATGTCATCATGTCATTGATCTGTGAGTATGTGGTGTTGGCATTACAGTAAGAAAGATTGTTGGCATTTCAATATCAAGAGATTGTTGATATTCAATAAGGATATTGAGAAGGTTGTTGAAGATTATTGATATAACTGAAGAAGGATGATAACTATCTTTATAACATTATTTTGTCATTGATGTCAAAAAATTGATTATCTGATTCAGTATGATGTTTCCATATCTTGAGAAGATTGATTTGAAGAGAATTAAGATGTCGGTAAAAGACATAGAAAGAATGTGATGAATTAGAGGAGAAATAAGTTATTCAATGGGCAACTATTACAGAGTTAGACAATGATGAGATCATGATGTTTAGATTGTTTTGATATTCTACATATGTTGTTGATTGTAAGGTTAATACTATAGTATGCAACCGAGCAAAGAACCTACTCGGTAAACCCTAAGGAACCTAGTCGGTAAACCCTAGGGTTATCGATATCGGTTAATGAAGGCAAAATGTCTACCGAGTAAAGTTTAGTATTTACCGAGTTGCAACCGAGTTATGATAGTGTGCATTGGATGGATAAAAGCATTATTTAATGAAGGACAATGATTAGCTGGAAATGTATAAATGATTGGTATGCCGTGCATGAAGTTTGTTAAGGATCTATGGCAAAGGCAAATCGGCAGGAAGATCTACAACGCAGATTGAACTACAATAATCTTATGCAAGTTCCAAGATAGGAATGCAAGTCCTGAGGCAAGGTAAAACATTTTCAGATCGAAAGGATACATTGAACCTAGTCAAGTTTGAAGATATGATGGCTAAGATTGATCATGGGAAATGTGATCAAGGAGATTCAATGGTTAGAAATTGTTTATAAATAAGGAATTGTTGATAAACAATGTATGCGGGCAAGTGTATGTATAGGGATGCTACATAGTGATTACCGAGCACAGAAGCTTGAAGACCTGTTTGAATAACAGAGTAGAGAGCCCAGCAGAGGGACAAGATAAGTCCTATGACTAGATTGTTTTGAGCAAATAAGAATCTACTTTAGCATTTTTAGATGTGAAGTTGTAGATAGATTTTTATTACTGTTATTTTGTAAGTGACAGAAAATCTCTTAACTGAGTACACTTAATAGTCTTATATGTAAACCCTCTAGCAAGGTAACATTCTAAATGAGTGTTTGAAATCCTTTGACAAGGTCACTTCTAACAAAGTGAAGATCCTAACAGATCTGAGGGAAATCCCTTAACCGGGTCACATCTAGCAATGTGTTTGTAATCTTTAACATGATTTGCTTTTAACCGAGCATACTCTAGAAGAGTATATTTCTTAGTGGGTCCGAAATCCCACAGTGGTTTTTCCCTATTTGGGCTTCCACGTTAAATCTGGTGTTATGAGTGTTATGATGATTATATGCTTATGAGTTTGCATGTTTAGCAGTTTTGGTTATATTGCTGAAGTATAAGTTACCGAGGTTGAATCTGTTGTTTTTATGGAAGATTAAGTTTGTATGATTCACCCCCCCCCTCTCATCTTGTTAGCTATTGGCATTTGTACTTTACATTAAGTATCAAAACTATCATGTGGCATGATGAGTTTGTGTATTCAGTCATTTTATTTAATGTATTTAATTATGATTTGTTAATTACGCATATAGATTGATTGATTGACCCATTTGATTATGATTGTTGACTGATTGTGTTAAGTGATTATCTAATATTAATTAATGATTTTATGGCGATAATGTTTATTTTAATTTATTTAATAATGCTCATTTTGATTTATTTAATAATGTTTACCTTGATTTATTTAATAATGTTTATTTTAATTTATTAATGTTTGAGGAGTTGATTTAATTGACAATTGATATTTAATGATCTTTGACAATTTTATTATCTTCGCTTTTTGAAATTTAAATAATGTTATTTTGATTTATTTATTAATTTAGTGATTTCGAATTGGGAGGCGATTAATAACTATTAAATTATTTCACCTTAAAGATTTATTTGATTAATGATGATTTGATCATTACTTATTGACTATGACTTGATTATTTAATTAACTTCTAAATTGTTAGAGTCATTTGAGTTATTTTGAATAATAATAATAATAATGGGCGAGTATTATATAGTTTTCCTATATTCATCTTTATAATATTATTTAATATCATTTTCGTGATTTATTTTGGATAGAAATGATAATAGAAATAATAATATAATTTTTATTGGGTTGATTTTCGAAAAATCCCATGAAATAAAATGGGAAAATAAACCTTAATATTATAACTTTATAAGAATATGACATTGAAATATTTTATTATTTTTCAAGCTAGGTTTTTGATGGAATTGGTGATTTGGGGAATTATTTTTGTTTTCCCGTGAAGGGATTTCTCTCTTCCTTTGACATTTTTTTCTTCTACTCTCTCTGCATTGTAATTTTGTGGAAATTGTGAGTTCGAGATTGGTTGTCTTGGAAGAGTGGCAAATTTGGAGAGTTTTAGGTAGATTGGAGCTTATTGAACCAGAAGAGAATTGTTGATGTTCCAGGCTTTCTTCAACATTTCATAGAAAGAGGTAGGGTTTGTTTTCCCTTTTCTCTTCCATGCTTAAGTTCAAATTTTCAAGGAAATCTTTGTTTCCTTTCTATTTATGTTTCAAAATCTGAATGTATTAGGGAGGTTGTGTCATAAGATGATATGTTGTTATTTCATTTGTTGTTGGGTGAAATATACTACTGTTAAATCTGCATTTGGTTATGGTTTCTCTCTCTTAGTTAAATTGAGGAAATTTGGGAATTGGGGGTTTCATTATTTTGCAAATGTAAAATGTTGCTGGCTGTGTCTGAAGTATGTGATTCAATTTGTGTTGATTGAAGTTTGAATTCTAAGTTCACTTGTTAAATTAGTAGAGATTTGTTGTTGTTGTCTTTTAAAATTTGACAGGGTGAATTGTTCTTCGTACCCCCCCTATTATTTTCTTGTTTGGGTTGCGTTATTCTTTTCTCTTGTCGCCCCTTATTTATTTATTTATGTGGTCTCTATTGTAATTTTTTTTGGTGGTTGGAGGGGGGGGGCGACAAAATCTGTTTGCATCCCATACCGTGGGGTGGTGCTTGTAATTACCCCCACACTATTGGTGGGTGCCGTAGCACCAACCACATACGTGGTGGTGCTGCCAACACCTCCCACAGAAGTGGTGTGTGTTGTAGCACCAGCCACATACGTGGTGGTACTGTCCAACACCTCCCACGTAAGTGGTGGATGTTACAACACCAACCACCTACGTGGTGGTGCTGCCAGTACCTACCACCTACATGGTGGTGCTGCTAGCACCTCCCACATATGTGGGGAAGGGTGATGTGCACACAACTATATGTAATTTAAAATTTTGACCCTGTTGTATATATAGTTAACAATTTCAACCCCACCATGTAATTTACAATATCTACCTGCTGCAAATTAAACTTCCCAGCCTCTAACAGGGGTATAACTTCAAACATTCGGTGTCATAAAATTCTAAGATTCATCCTTCCCTAGTTTGCTAAATATGAATGATTCCTTTTGTTAAATTATTCATTCACAATGGTCAATGAAATGTTTATTTCACGCTCTTGAATTGTTTCAACATGATTTCAATGTATGTATATGCATCTTTGGTGATAGTTAATTGACTGTTTAATTGTTTGTTTCAGCTATATGAAATTGTTTATTGGTTTTTATGAGTCATGCAATGGTCAGTTATGAGTCCATATGAGTTATTTGTGAAGTTCATCCATAATTTGAGGTGGGCCTGTGAGTGATAGCACAGGCTAAGCGTAAAACACTCATTTCCCCAATTTGTTCCATTCCTCATCTCGATGTTAGTCAAATGTTAAGTGTTTGGATATTTTTGTTCTGAAGGCCGTTTGAGTGAATTATTTTTAAAACAAAGTTTAATTCTTGTTTTACGCCTTGTTATTTGTAAGTTTAACTTTGTTGATTAGATGTACCCTCAAGATGATTCTTTCCATGAGGATGAATTTCTTATGCTGCTGATTTTGTGGCAGTGAGTGTGAAGACCTCACTGAGTTGCCAGTTACTTGATACCAATTGTATTATGATTTAGTTTATGTTTTTGTTTGGTCAAGAGGCTCGTCCTTTTTGTATGAGTCGGTGTTGGTCTTTTGGGTATGTCATTATTTGTGGTATGGCTTGTATGATGTGTGTATTAGATTTGTTTGGTTGCTTATGAGCCTCTTGTTTTGTTGATTCATGGGTCCATGTAGAGGGAGTGGGTTTCCTTATGACACTGGGGGGTCATGAGAGATGAGTTATCATGAGGTTACTTGTAAGGATGCGTGAAATCCAAACCTCTCGGGTGTAAGGGAGTTTAACATATTTTAATCAAGTGATAACTAAATTAATGAATGGGTATGGGTAGTTAGAGAATTTAAACAAAGATAATAACTTACCAGTGCCTCATGACTCGGGCCTTGGAAGGATGCTTTAGGATAAGCATGAGAAGACCATGGAGATGGCAAGCCAATCTCCCTTGGTCTCTCAAAGGTCTAGATGGCTCCGCATGCCCACATGCTAGTGCCTTGTTCTTGGTTTGGCATGTGATGACACTCCCTTGTACATGCGAGTCCCTTATGTTACTTTTGCGTTTATGCTTAATGTTTTATCAGCCTCTAGAGTTATTGTTCTTTGTGTTGATTTGAAGTATGCTTGAGTATGCAAAGTGTTTGAAGTTAGGCCCTTTTGTCAAGCAAAAACCTAGGCTTAGTGTGTAAGTCAGGACCTAGCAAAATCTCCTAGTTCAGGGGGTAGTTCCTTGTAGGTTCCACATTGGTTGGGTTGTTGGAGCTTTTTTCCATTAGTGTTTTTCCCTCGTCATTGGTGTTTTATTCGTGCATGGACTTGGATTTTTCATCATTTTGATTTTGGATCCTTGGAGCAGATTATTGTACTATATTACTTCATGATTGAGATGCTATCATTATGTAATAAATGAGGATTGTGGATTTAGAAGTGAGTTAATCTCACCATTGTACCTTATGTAACAACATCTCTTGTATTCATGATCATGTTTTAGATTAGACTTCAAATGGAAGTAATGCAACCTACTCTTATGTAATTAGGGAAGAAGTAAATTGTAAACACATGTAAGTAATGACTTAGTATTTGTAAGCATTGAAATCCTTTGACTTGATACATGAAATCTTGATGGAGTCATGTCTATTTAAGAGTAATTTAGTTAGTTGAAATTTCCAATATGTTGTGGTTAAAGTTAGTTTAGATCAGAAATACAGTCACTTATGTAGAATTAATATGTTAGATAGATGGATGTGAAGATGTGGTCAATGCAATGATAACAAGTTGTTTTATTATTTTCATAATGATATATCTTGACATATGTAACGAGCCAATTATAGACAATAAAATACATTCACATTGTTATCAATGAAAACTAAATAGGTGTTAGTATCTTGTTATGAGATTAAATGACTTGAACAATGACATTGAACCAAAAACTATAATAAGCTTTCATGATAGAGCATGGAAATTTTGGCATTGTTTTTTCATTGATGTCAACTAGTATAACATGTCACCGATATAGCATGTCACTAGTATGGGATGTCAACCGGTATGCAAGTTGGAGATTGTTTTATGCAAGTAGAAATATTGAAGATTGTTGACAAGTTGATGCCAACCGGTAAGAAAACAAAGAGACAAATTGAAGGGAAGACAAACAAAACTGAAGAAAATAAATTGAATGATTGCCAAATCATATAGATTGAAGAGGTGAATACAAAACTGAGAGCAGTCTGAGTTAACATCACGTAACTGATAGAACAGAGAAGTGCATGACATAAAGTTTAATCGGTTAGTGTATACTGGTAGTATGTTTGGTTGGTGACTGAGTTTAGACTGACACAATCAAGTGATCTAGATGTTGATAGAGATGTCACATGGACTCCAGGTGGTGAACATGTAGTGGTAGGTGAATAATGCATCGACGAGGTAGTTGCCAACTAGGTCAGTATTAAATGTCATTTACAAAAATCACGTATTAGTTGTAGAGGATTGCGGCTCAAAGCAGATCAAAAGGAAGATATTTTATTTTTTGCTATTATGATCAAAGCAGGACATCTGATCGTCTTGTTGATCTGGAGAAGAAAACAACTAGATCATTTATTGTAATTGACAAAATCAAGGTCGATGAACAAGATCTAGTTTGCTAAATATAGTAAGTGTTTATTGGAAGAATAAAAAAGGACAAAGCTTTTTTCTGACTTGTTGTAGGTTGTCGATTCAAGAAGATGAGATCCAATTTGATAGAGATCGTGGTCGGTGAAGAAAACCCTAGGCATGTAAAGTTTGAACTTTGTTTTGGCAGGAAAGCATGTGTATAAATATGTAGATGAAAGACTTAAGTATTGGTGTTGGATGATTGATGAGAAAGCGTGATTCTGCCAGGTGAGAGTTGACTAGTCTGAGTGTTGATTACAAAATATTGAAGTGACTGAGTGTTAGTCGAAGAACTGGTAAGAAGAGTTTAACTGACAAGATTTAAGGTAACCGGTAGATAGTTAAAGAGTGTAATAGTTCATCTAACTGACAGTGTCTGAACTGGTAAAATAGCAACAAAGAGTGAAGGAGAAAAGACATAGTGTGAGAGGAGATCCAGAAAGGCAAAAACTAAGTTGAAAAAGATTTAGATAGAGTGAATAGAGAACTGGTAGAGAAAAGAAGTAGTGGGACAGAAAAGAGTTCAACCGACATAGAGAATTGATTGTAGCGGTTACAAAACTCATTTGTAACCAAGTGTTTGTCATTGTATTTCACTGAGTGGGTGCTCGGTGCAGGGGTTGGTGCTCCTTGAGTTGGTGCTTGGTGCAGGGGTTGGTGCTCAAAACAAAATAGGGGTTGGTGCTCAAAATAGAATAGGGGTTGGTGCTCCTTTGGGTAGGTCCCCATAAATTGTCAGGGGTTGGTGCCCTAAAACATTGTAAACTGTTATTTTCATTGTGAGGCTAGATTGGAGCAGTATATCTCCAACAACATTTCTCACTGAGGTTTTTCCCATATTGAGTTTTCCTCGTATATCCAATGTTTTGTGATGTGCTCTTGTGTGTGATTGCTTGTTAGTATTTTCATTATATAACCTGTTGCACACACTATTTGAAATTGTTTATAGTCAGTGATTCACCCCCCCTCTTAGTGATATCTTTTGTTCTATAGGAAACACTAAACCTCTTGATGACACAATTAGCACCATGGTAACCCAATCATCCTAAGGCAGAAAACTGAAATAAAACTTAGCAACTTGATATTATTAAGGATCTAAATGGGAATGCACATGTTAATGTAAGTTATGCAATATAATTATTAATGCATGATTAGTGTCAATGTGCATATAATTGCAATAGTAGGACTTGTGTGCATGCATTGGCGATTAAGTGAGATAGGGTGGCATATAAGTGTTGCACTATAAATTTGGATAGTGATATAGGAGTATCCATTTTAGTCATAGTAGCTCATAATTCATCATGTTAGATTATTAATATAAGGAACTAGAGTGTATGTATTGAGTCAAGATCAAGGCTGGTTGTATGTAATGACTTGAGTTGACATTCATGCTTAAGGTAAGGGCATATGTACACAAACATCATGCATATGTAAATAGCTTCGTACTCATGTACGTGTTAAGGGGAATACAAAGTATTATGCATATAGTTATTAGGTTGATTGTAATGTTGCATTGGATTCCTAGGTGGTGTAATGGTTATGGAAGTGTATTTCATGCTTAGCTAGTAGTGATTGAACATTTTAGTGGGTTGTATTCATTAGGAGTTTTAGAGGACAGAAGTAATAGAGTGCCTTATAAGGAGTTACCATGTTGGTTAGTATGCATATGAGCACTAATAGTTATGTTCCATAGTAAGGTTAGATCATTAGGTGCATAGAGGTGCATTGTTATGATGATGATAAATTAAATGTACTAATCATAAAACACAAATAATGTTGAGCTAAGTAGTGGAGCCAATGCCCTAGGGAGATTATGAAAACATGTAAACATGATTCTGCTTGTGTTAGGAGTGTAATGTATCAACCATTAGTTAGACACTTAACCTTGAGATGAAACCATTGAACCAAATTAACAATTCAATGCCTTAATTTAGTTAGATGCAAACCTTATTAGTGAACAAAAAAAATTATTCCACTCTCTTTAGGTAAATTGTTGTAAGTGTCCCTAGGGTTAATTGGCAAGTGCTAGAGATTACTCCAAATCTTCTTTCCTACATAATATGAAACATACCAAAAACTTCACTTGCCATGTAGGATGTCTCTTGTCCAAGAGGACCCACAAGGTAAATGAAAAAAGTAGGAAATAATCAACTTAGGATAAACAAATATGCACCAAAATAAAAATTAAATCAATTATCAATGTTAGGACTCAAAGGCTGAGGCAACTTAATCCCAAAATTGTCCCACTTGTTGAAGACTTGTTAAGAGTCTAATGCAAACCACATAATACTGCCACAAATGATGAAGCTAAGTGCAAAATAATGGTTCCAAATGATAGAAATAATAAGAGAGTGAAAGAATTTTTTTTCTTACAAACTCTTTAATCAATTATGGATTAGATGCACATAGGCAATATTGTTTTCAAATACATAAACACATAAAAGCATAACAATAGATTTACATGGGAAAACTCTTTCAAGAAAAAAACAATACTCCAAAATATAGAGCTCAATTGCATTATCAATAAAAAATATTATAATACAATGTACAAAGCTTATGCTCTTTTATTAGTAGTTACAACAACAAATATTTTTGGAGTAATTCTAGGAGCATAACAATGTCTTAGAAAGTAAGGTCAAAGTTTCTCACAAAAACAACTAAGAAACCAACATATTTATAGAGCTCACAAATGAAAGATAGGCACCCATGGTTTCCAAAACCATCTCCCATTCTGAGGTAGTCAATTTGTGCTGAAAATAATAACTTTCCATATCCTTGACATATTGAAAATATAACTTTTCAAACCGCTAACACTTGTCCTTCCATAATGGTAACTTTCCAATATGCACTACACCCACCAACAAAGAAATAGCCAAATCCATAATTAGGTGTCTCACTGCATATAGTAGTTACTTGCTAAAAATAACTCAACAATAAATATAAACTACCAAAAATTAACTCCTCTTTACTTTCAAGTCCCGACATAGGAATACCAAAATCTTGCCAAGAGTTAACTCAACAAACGACACATGTCACCAAAGTGAACCTCTTAGGAATTTTATAAATTCCTTTGCCCAAGAAGAGTGCCCAAGTGACATGTGACACATTCCAATGCTCCTTACCTCATGTGTAGGAAGTCAAATCATAATTGGTTCCCACAAAATGATATAGAAACTTATAAAGTTAACACCTATAATATAATTAATCAAATGTGAAAAATTTGACTAATATTTTTAACTAGATCATGCTAGGACTTTGAAAGGTTGAGAAACCTTAATCCCAACAACAACTCTACTATTGTCACATGCTTTACAGAAGGATCAATACAACTAGAATCTCATTAGAAGAACATATCTCAAGTTTAAAAATTCTTCAAGAACAAGATTGAACATGAATGTTTAAAACACTTGTCAAAACAACAACCATAACTGATTACTCACATCTAATTGCAAAAAACATATGAATGGAAAAATAAACAATAGAAAATGCTAATCCATCCAACCATTGATACCCCTGTGGTGTCAACAACATTAGTAAACCCATGCCAACGACAATGGATCCAACCCATAAATTGCAATCAAGCTCCATGTAAAAACCTATCAATAAAGAACATACACATCTAGGATATCCCACTACATAGATAATTCAAATTTGAAAAAAATAAAGATATATCATGTCTACCAATATAATCACATATAAGGTGTAACCTGTATCATGTAGTACCAAGGAAAATCCATAATGATATGCAAAGCATGTAAACAAAACTGTTGAAAAATATCTCTCACAACAAGTATCCAAAGCTCTCCAAAGCTTTTCACACCTAACAATGAAAATATATAAAAAGAAGCTCCATGTCATCACAAAAATTACAAGTGACAACATATGACCACATAATAGTGATCACCATAATTCCAACCAAACCTCAAAACCAATGTCATGTGAATTCAAAACATCTAGAAAGATAACCAAGAACAAAGAGAGAAACACTACAAATCAATACCTATAGAATGTCCTACACACACTCTGATCTCCTTTATAACACCCCAAATGAACAGTCATAACAACACCTAACTGTTTCAATCAACAAGATCAAACATAAGTTATGTATCATGTGACCAACATGGATGAAAACCTCTCAAACCAAGAGGACTGAACTCAAATTAGTAACCATTCTCATGTCAGGAAATTAGCCCAATACACCATCTCCTATGATTCTCATAATCAACTCATAGTAACATATATGTAAAAGGAGATGATTAAGCCATAACATGTATGAAAATTAATCCTCTAGAACCATCTATCCACAACTCAATATCCATATCCATGAATGTTAAAGCATAAAAGTAAGTCTTCTAAAACAAGAATGGGAAAGAACCTTTATAGATGATAAATTGTTGAGTAGACAAAGAGTGGGAATGAGAATTCTCTTCTAGGATAACCAAGTCATCATGACTCAATCCAAGAACAATATCCTCTCAAGTTAATACAAGGTGAAAGCTCCTTCGTCTTTGTACTAAAACCACCAATTGTGTCTAAACATAAGAGAACATCAATATCACCTAAGTATCCAAGTATCCATGAGAACTTTTAATTGATCAATCCATACCAAACTCCAAAATGCAATATAGAATCATCACAAAGAAAACAAGCAAATAATCATGTACTCTATACCAAGAGAACTAGATAAAATCATTTATCATTGTTAAAACTACACATCTACAAAATGAAATCAATAACATAACCATGACATCATGATCTAATCATATCCTCCTAAGAGATCACATACAATCAATGCAAACATCCTAGTATCAATAGAACTTGTATCATGTAAAAAATCAAAATCTCTATCTAAAGTAAAACAAGACACAATAAAAAACATAATCTAAACCATAAAACATCACCAATCATATGAAGATAACTATCTCCAAATAGTGAGTCAAAAAATGTGAAGGAACCCTTCTGCAACAACATGATCTAAGACCTCCTCCAAAACATCCACAACACTAAAGAAGATCATCCATCAATTCAAAATCACTACCAAATCTTCATTCAATTATGATACCAATCTCTCCATGCATCATGATAAAACCACTTGAAGGTCATACAAGTCTTCACACATAAAAATAAAATGTTAATAGTGTAGATAGGAAAATGGAATTCATCAAAGCAATAGATATTAAACTAGCTCAACCACAAAAACTAGATTGCAATGATAAGAAATCCTAAAAACATTCAATAGAGATATGAAGACAAGATAATCAAACCAAATACAAACCATTACAAACGTGAATATCTCCTCCATAATTCTCCATTGTCCTTCTTTCTCCTTCAAATTACTTTGTTTGTGGATCTCACCTACAAGTGCAAAAGCATAGTATGAAAGCGAGATTGACAAGATGAAATGGCAGCGTAAGGATACTAGAAGCATGATTTATTCGATTGAAGAAAATCATCCAATTTATAGACAAATTGGAGAGATGACAAGATTAGCATGAAGAGATTTGAAAGGAAATTTCAAATCAAGGATGACAAATATGACAAATGATGACAAGATTGACATTTTCTATGCAAGATTGATTGATTGATAAGAGAGAAAATAGCCTCCATGATTGCAACAAATGGAAGCATAATCATAGGAGAGAATTAGGGGAAAAATTAGAAAAATTGAAAAAAATAGGAGAAATAGAAATTAGGAATTAGGAGAAATTAGTAAATTGGAAAAATTGAGGAAAAATATGAAATAGAAATTAGGTGAATTAATTAATAGGTTTTCATCCATTAATTAATTCATGAAAAGACCTAGGACTAAATAAATAGATTTATTTAACCCACCAAGAAGAAGAAAAGGATTTAATGATCAAATCATAAAACCCTAGAAATAAGAGGACAAGGAATTAGGTCAAGACAACAAGAAATTAATGTCGATTCGATCATGATTCTGATTGGCAAAGGACTAATGTTGATAAATGATTGAGATTGGTTGACAAAAATCAATGACAAATTGACCAAGATTGACAAGGAGATCAAATTGATAGGCGCCAATTGACAAGGAACAATGACTAATCGATCCAAATTGACATGATTGAAGAGGACAAGGATCGATGACGGATCGATCGCAAAATGACAATATTTGACAAGGACAAGGATCGATGATGAATCGATCGCAAAATGACAAGATTGACAAGGACAAGGACCGATGATGAATCGATCACAAAATGACAAGATTGACAAGGACAAGGATCGATGACGAATCAATCGCAAAATGACAAGATTGACAAGGACAAGGATCGATGACGAATCAATCGCAAAACGACAAGATTGACAAGGACAAGGATCGATGACGAATCGATCGCAAAATGACAAGATTGACAAGAGGACAAAACCCTAATTCTATCATCGATTAGGATTGACAATGTCCAAAATGATGACAAATGATCACACACCATGATGCGACAAGATAAGATCGACCAAAATCATGACGAAAGATTGCTATCAACAAGACCTAATTCGAAAGCGAGAAAAATGAGGAATGTAGAAGAAGGACTCGATGCTCGCAAATGATAAAGACCAAGTGCGCAACATAGAAGAAATGTTAATGCGACACAATAACCCTAAAATAAGGCAATGTGCAAAATGTTAAAGTACGACTCTGCAAGCATAGCCCATTTTTAGATGTCTACATTTTGCCCCTCTTTGAGACAATGCGATTATAAGCATTGTTTCAAAGAACAATAATGAAAATTCCCCAGACAATAACAATGACATATGCATGCCCCCTCGAGGAATTGGCCGAAAAAATCCAAAAAAGAGGCCAAGTGATTGATAAGAATTACAAAAGATGATAGGTTCGAACGGATCAAACGGACTGCCAAGATTGACGGAAGAAATGTTAGTGAGAAGAAATTAGATAGAGGACAGTTAGAGATTGTAATGCCCCGCCAGGAAACCCCTAAATGGTTTAAGTTAAAAACACTCAAATAGAGTGTAATTTTTATTTTTTTTATAATAATAAAGAGCGTTAATGAAAAAGTTACAATATTAAGATAGATTGAAGTTAACTCAATTCATAATTAGGCACGACATTAAAATACATTGGAGTTATCTGTCAACCTAGATATCACAGCGGAAGGCTCAAACAATCCTAAGGAGTTTCCTAACGCGATTACATAACCTTGCACCTAACTCAACTTGCGTTATCAGATCCATAAATCTGGATATCTTAATTACGGGATAATGCCTAGATCATAATTACATATGTGTTTCCAAGATATGACATCTTAAAATTTTAGGAGGCGTTCATTTACTTTAGGTGAATAGGGGGCCTTTGCTAGGTTATTTATTCAATGCACTTAAATTCATAATTTTATTAAGAGGTCTCCAAAAAGGTTCATGCGTTTAATATGATGAAGCTCATTCCTTGGGTTTGTGGTATCCATTCACAATTGATTTCATCCTTTAATGTTTAAAACTATGCCTAATGAGATTCATTCATTTAAGGTTAAACTACGATTAACAAAACGAGGATTCCTTCATTGATTTTAAAATATACACCCACATTTGATATCTCTCTTTAAATATTAAAAAGTATGGTTAATAAGAAAAGTTCATTCCTTAATGATTAACTACAACTATTAGAGTGAGGTCCCTTCATTTGATTTCGTGCATAGCCAACTAATGAGTTGCAGTTCTTAAAAGAAAGATAAAATGTGAGTAGCCAAAGATTTCATTGAAGTTTTAATAATGCTAATAGATGGCTAAATTCATTAAGATGAGAGTGTATTAGGAACCCATGAGTTCATCCTTTAAATTAAGATATATTTAGCAAGGTGATATTCATCATTTCAAGATTAGAGTAATAAGATCAAACGACGTTCTTCTTTTAGAATTAAAATACAATTATCTTATTGCATATCTTTTTTTGATAAATGAAAGTAATATGCGAGGGATACTTTTACTAAGTTTTAATGTATAAACAACAAATCCACTTATTTCCCATTTCAGATCAACTTTAGCAATCATGAGGGATTCCTATTATAAGGATTAAAATATGGATACCTAACTGAGTTCACCCAATTATAAAATAAATCTGGTGAGGATTATTGTTAAGATTAAAACGTGAAACAACTTAACAAATTCATCCAATGCAATGAAGCATAATTAACATGGCGAGAATTCATTCACTAAGGTAAAAGATAGATGTTTATATGATGTTCAACCTTTTAATCTCAATCTGGGAATTGTGACATAAGTTTCAACTTTGTTTTTTTTCCTTTTTACATTCAATCCATTAACATACTTATTAACAAATTAATCCAATGTAGTAATTCTAACTAGATTTCTTCCACCATTACAATTTAAATTAACATTATCAAATTACTCCTTTTTTTTTTACAACTTTAATTACAATATTTTAAATACTTTGCCATAATCGTAGTTCACAATGTTTATGAACTTAAATAACTACATTTATCCAGATGTTTAATATTATGCACTTAAAATTTGAATTCATTAAATTTCCATCATACACTCATGCAAGAATACAACCATTCATGATAATTTAAAACATAAAACCAAGTACACTATAAACATCGCATAACACAGGAATGATCTCGGAGTTCACCCGGATGGGCTACATCTCCGGGTCTGCTCAACTGCAAGACCCTTTTGGTATTATATAGTTAAGGTTACATATTTACATGACTTTACAATCTTGCCTTTTTAGGCAAGCACATACACTATTCAACATCTACCTCGTTAGATTATTACACAGTGATCCCTTTTTAAAAGCGGGTTAAATTGAACCATAACAAATGAAAAACAAACAACCCTAAATTCTATTGTTTGACGGTAGCCTAACTGGGGTTTTGACCGACTTATGACCAAAACTAGCATATCAAGTCTTACTATAACTAACCAATTTAATTACAACATTTTAAACTGCAAGGACATCACCCGGAAGAGGCATTCGTTTATCTATATCATTTCTATCCATTAATGTCGATCAAGTTTATGGATTTGTCATATTGACTCTTATTTGAAGCTCCACATTAATCCACCATTAATACTTAACCCATGTTAATAATGTGTAATATCCGAGCATGACAAAATCAAGAGAAATCAATAACTGTAAACGAAGTATAAATCTACCAAGAGATGGTCATCTAGATCCAAATATTATTTGCTAACCTGAAATTAAATAATATAATAGAAAGTTGAATTTAAAATTAGATGACATACAAGAGAATTGAATTTAAAAACTTCTTAACTATCTTTAACCCCTTTCATTAATTTCACTACACTTATTAATTCGCACATAATAATAAAAAAATGTAAATTAATATACATTAAAAATAAACTAAAATAAATTAAAATAAATTAAAACCCCCTTTTTTTTTTTTTTTTTTTTAAATACTAAAACAATTTTTAAAAACTAAAATGAAATAATACATAAAACAAAAAAAACTTAAAATAACCAAAGGAAAGGGCGTTGCCCTTTTTGGCTCGCGCAGGGGTTTGTGTGGCGGCGGCGCCACTGCGGTGCCCGTAGGTCCGCGGCGCCCTGCGGCTACCGCGGCCCTGCGGCCACCGCAGTGCCGCGGCCACGGCTCACAACGCATGCGAACGGGGAGGGAGACAAACGGGGAAGCGGCGGGGAGTTCCACAGGGAAGCGAGCGGGGAGAATGTGCGGGGAGGCGAGCGGGGGAAGGGGAGGAGGAGCGGGTGGAGCTCCGCTCCCCGCCCTCCAAACCCCATCCAATATTTTTTTCTTACTAAAAAAAAACCTCCGCCCAGTTCGATGACATTTAACCCTTTTTTTTTTTTAAAAAACATGCAGGTTCGAAAACAATGAAAAACAAACGCCCGCCATAGTATGATCATAAAAGATTTAAAAAAACGCACAGGCTCACAATCATAAGTTCATTTTAAACGAACTGTATTTTAGGTATCAAGAGATTTGATGATAACATTTTTTTTTTTTTAACACAAACAGGTTAAACACACAAAAGATAAGAGGAATTACAACACCTCAAAGACATTTCCAGATTTATGCCAAAATCTCCATTATGAGAGAAAGTTTTCCTAACCAGTTTAAAAATCACAAAAATCCATCAAGAATGAGGGTTTGATTCAAGAACAACCAAGATTGAGTGTAAACTGAAAACTAAACCCCAAATCATTCATGGATAAGACATTTTTTTGTATACAACAAATAAATAAGGTAGTGGATTCGAATCCTACCTCATAGTGCAAATTCCGGCATGAATCGTGATGAAGAGCTTCCCCAATCTGTTGCTTCCATGCAAAATCCCTCATTTTCCTCCAAAAAAACTCCCCAGCCAAAGATCCCCCAAAATGCTTCCAAAACTAGGTTAAAAAAGAGAACCCTAATTTTGCCCTAATTTTTAATTTCGAATTTAGGCATTTTATTTTTAAAATAAAATAGATGAAAATCCAAATGAGAGTCATTCATTCCCTCCTTATTCATTTTTCTTTTAAAATTTAAAAGCTTCCATTTCTTATTCAACTCTAATTTTTTTAAATTTTCTTCATATCACTTTAGCCAACACTTAATATTTTTGATTAATTTAATTTTCTAAAAATCGAACTTTTATACTTTATCCACTTGACAAGAAAAATGGAGCTAATTTCTTTTAAATAGTAAATTTTACCCTTTTTCCCCCAACAAGCGAAAATGATTAATTTATTTCTATTCCTCAATTGACTTTTAAATTTTTTCCTTTCCAAAACGCATAATTTATTAAAATCGTCGTTATTAAAATTAACTGTTAAATTAACTCGCTACAACAAAATAAAGCGACATTTTAAAATACATGACTAATCTAGTACAAGAGTCTTATTTATTCTAATTTCCCAACTACATATGCGTAAATGTTACAAATGTGTAAATGAGCACGCTAACCCCAGTTAAATACCTTAAGCTTGCCACGATAATAATTTAAAGCAGTCTCTTAAATTAATGATCAATCATATAAAGGAAACTACCTATTTAAATTCCTATATCACTATTGTGTACGCCTACTCATTAATTTTGAATTTAATACTTAGGATAACAAACCTCACTTACCTCGCGCAAGGCACGCCAATCGAGGAAGTCCTCCAAATCTCTCGACATGCATCCCAATGAAAAGCAAGCCCCACGAATCCACACACGATGCTCACCTGACGATGGCTAAGGCAAGACGAGAGTTATATGACCACTAAATCCGAATTCAAAAGATGAAGGAGCATACCCAACCTTGCAAATTCCAAAGGAGATAAACCTTGCCCTAAGCAGTGTTGTACCTGAAATCTCCTACACCCATGAATTCATACAAGCATGCATATACATATACATATTCAATGAAGGCGTTAGCTCAAGATTTATCTCAAGGGTTAGGAAACAATTACATTTACACGAAAATCGATGCAAAAGCACAATAATAAGTATGCACGATTTATTTATATTACCTAAACTACACATTTCACCATGGTTAACCTACCTTTCAAGAATGCCACATAGGAAGTCAATCATGGTCAAATGGGTTTTACAAGTCTAACTAGGGTATGGGCATTACAGAGATGAAGGAAAACTTGCTTTCACAAATGCACAAAAGTAGGTGAGAACTTTTATTTATTGTAGCAAAGCGGATGCAGAGCATCATGGCATTAAAGGCCAGAGCTGGAACACAACCCTCTTTTGCAAAAGACAGACACATTGCACACAAGGAATGAGTGAAGCATCCTAGGGTGCCTACATCAAGGGTTGAGGTATGTGCAACGTTCACAAAGCAAACATACTTATCTCAGACACCCAATGATATAGTTGCCCCAGTTTGTGACAAACATTCCACAAACAACAAACACAACAAAAAAGGAAAGGGACCATGAACCATCCCGATCACTCTAAATCACTCAGTGACATCATTGAGCAACATAGGAACATGATCGAAGCCAAAGATAAATCAGTAAAAAGATAAGATGCACAAACTCAGCCAAGTCAAACAAACAGTGGAAAACAAGAATGATCATGCTGTTTGGTTTCAGGGAATGCGGTACCTCGTCTAAGACAGGACATAGTCTGGTTTCGAGTATACCACACCCTGTATAAGACCCATGATAATATTGACAAGGACCAATGGTAATGTTGATGCTATTTGGATTGATGTGACAACTGTGATCAGGTTGAATGCTAGCTTGGTCGAATAGTTCACCTGTTAATGCGTGATTTCATTAAAGCACAATGTTTGATTGATTGTCGTTGGATGTATGCTCAGCGATCTGTCTATGCACAAAGGGATCATTTATTGACAAAATGCAAAATGCCAAAGAAACTGTATTTGGATTTTGATGTTTTCACTTTGTAGGAATTTCAAGTTTTTTACAAATTTTTTTGGTTCATTTTCCAGGACTTTATTTGACTTTTTAAGGATTTTTTCAGGACATTATTTGATTTTTAGGGATTTTTTCAGGACCTTTTTCAGTTTTTAGGGATTTGTTCAGGACATTTTATGAATGTTTTTTAATTATTTCAGGACATTTTTTGATGTTTTTGGATTATTTCAAGACATTTTTCAATTTTTTTAGATTTTGCCCCTAGTGTCTAGCAAGGCAAGGAATATGACAGTGAAATGTTGGTGGATAGAGGGAAGACAAAGGCCTTTTATTATGGAGACAATATGGATGCAATTTTCAAGGGCTATGGCGTGATGGGACAAGAGACTAGATATGACAATGTAAAGCAGTGACATGGCATGAGGGACATGTCAAGAGGTTTTTGAAACCATGTTTAAATTTTGCGTCCTTATGTCAGATCAAGATCAAGGAACAAAAAAAAAGTGTATCGATACTGATAAGATATGGATAGGATAAGAAAGACCAAGAATGGATAAGGGACATGGACTGAAGGTCGGGATTGGCTAAGGGATAGTGGCAGAAAGTTGCAATAAGATAGGGAATATGGATGAAAGGTTGTAATAATCAAATGGATAAATACCAAAAGCTATGATAGACTAAAAGCTGCAAACAAGATGCATGATGCTCATGATGATCCTCAACCTTGTCAAGATCAAAGGTGGAAAGAGGAAATGGACATGAGGGACAATAGGATAATGGAGGAGTATGACAGGGTATGATAGGATAATGAAGGGCAATAGGATATGAAGGAGGATACCTGTCCCCAAGTACGGTATGCAAGAAGTTCATAGATTACGCATGACGCCTGTTTGCTAGGTTTTCATCACGGTACTTGCCCAGGGCGCCTGTTTGCCAAGTTTTCACCAGTGGATGAATTATTTTTGCTTTACTTTTTTCTTTTGTCTTTTTTTTTCACTTTTTTATTTTTATTTTGACTTTTTCAATAGACGATGGACACATGATAGGGGATGGAAGAAGGAATCAAGCATCTTATTGTTTGGATAGTAGCCTTGAAAAAAAATTTAAAAAAAATAAAAAATGGACCATGACCTTTAAAAGTATGCTCAAAGACGTTGGTAGGATAAGGACATGGAAAATAAGATGAAACTAAGGCAAGGATTTATGCAAAGGATTGGACCAAAGGGATAGAAGGATGGAAAATATGCATTGGATAATGGATAGGGTATTGGAAGAATTGGGCTTCAGTGGATGGAAATGAAGGCAAGATCAACATTGGCACACACCTTGAGGGGTGATGAACTGATGGAGGAAGAGTGGATCTCAGATTGTGAGATTTGGATGGAGGAATATCTTAGGATTTTGGGACATAAGGGCCCAAAATGGATGAAGAAGGTGATGGAGGAAAAAAATTGAGAGGGTTGGATGGAGGAATAGCAATTTTGGATGCCAAGTTGGATTTTTCTTTTTGTGCTTCAAGAAGCTGCCCTAGGAACCCACATTGTTTTGGATTTTTCATGCTTTTGTTGTTCTTTGGTGTGCATTGCTTGCATAAGGGATTTAGGAACCCATATATATTTTGACTTTGCTTTATTTTGCTCAGTTGGCCTTTGTGGCCTTTTGGATATTTCTTTTTCTTTATAGATCATATTGTTCTTTGTTTTGACATGTCGATTATATTGGACATGTTGATCCTTGAATACATGTGGATTGATAGACTTATGAATTTTATGCTTGGCATCCAAATTGCTTGGAGGGGGAGATGAATGCATGGATGGATATGAAGGCAATGGAGTTCTTTTGGATGGATGAAATTTACTCAAGGATGTGTGCCTTTGCTGACCTTGCATAGAGGAGGAAGGGATATAAGGACCTAAGATGGATGGAAGGTATGATGGGGAAGGTGTATGTTTTGATTTTGATGGGGGGATACCAACATCTTGAGGAATTTCACTGAGGCCATGACCCTTAATATTTTCTTTAACATGAAGGGATTCTTGCTTATGGAGATCTACTCCTTTGCCTTTATGAATATCTTGACTTATAGGACACTCTTTTCTTTGGGAAGAAGACGCGAGTCCATTATGAGGTGGATATGATAAGAGAGAAATAATGAGATCTTGAAGTGGATAGGATTGCACCAAAGTGGAAGAACCCATTATGCATGTCGGGGGTTCATGAACATCTTGCATTGACACGTTAGAATCATGAGGGGGACTAGGATTGTGTGGTGGACATGGTTCAATGACAGGCTCTTCAAGAGATGCAATGGGAGAAATAATGGGATCATCAAAAGAAATGCGATCTTGGAGTGTATATGGAGCATTAAGACAAGGAGATGGAGGAACAAAAGGATCTTGTGGAGGATTTAAAGGAATAATTTGATCTTGACAAGGAGGAAGATCATTGGAATCCTCTTTAAAGGTGCTTTGCTCTTGACTTTTAATGGGATCATCAGAAAGGATGGAAGGGATATCTTGATCTTTCTTAGGAAGTGGAATGTCAATGGGATTTGAAAGGACATTTTTTTAATGAAATGGAAGGGGATTGTTTGGGATTGGATGGACTGGGATATCTCTATCTTGCTTGGGGAATGGAGTGTCAATAGGACTTTGGATAGGATGGACAAGAATAGGGGAATCATCATGAGTTTCTGGGAACATGGGGTCCTGGTCAACAATTGGATGGGATGATAAGGTGTCCGGATCTTGATCTTGATCTATTTTAAGACATGTTTGTTCATGCTCTAAATTATCTTCTTGACATGGGGTTGGACTTTGGATATGCATGGGGAATTCTGACAAGGGCTCAATGTTTTGGGATGAAGGAAATGCACTTTGAACATTTGTGATGGATTCTGGCAAGGAATCAATGTTGAACAGGAGGAAGAGGGACTTCGGATGGGGTCCTCTAAAATAGGTAATGGCAATAAAGTGCATGGTTGCATTGGGTCTAGTATTTCTGAAACATGACAAGGATGTGCATCATGAATTGGATTATCTTGGAAATCAATTATGGATAGCCCTTGGATAATTTCATCCTTGGGTGTATTGTTTGATGAGGACAATATGGAAGGTTCTTGTGAAACTTCTAAAGGTGTAGGGATAGATGCCACTGGAGAGTCAATTTGTTTATGGGGGGGTGAGGCATTGCTAGACATAAGTGTATTATCTTGATCTTCCTCAAAGAACTCACTTGGTAATTTCCTTAAGATCCTTGCAATAAGGCCACCTTTCTTTCGAGGTTTTGACATGGTTGTATCTGGAATTTGAACTTGTTTGGAAAGGAGTTGGTTCAGGTTTGATGTCATGTTTTGATTTCGAACTAGATGTTGATCAAATTGGTTTGACATGTTCAAAATTTGGCTTGTTGCATGTTGCAAGTTTTGTTTTTGAATTTGTGATTGTAGTTGTTGACATTGATATGTTGATTGAGCTTGTTGATATTCCACCATTGGTTGAACTATTTATGGACATTGTATAGTTGGTTGGACATATTGTTGAAATTGGACCATTGGTTGTATTTGTTGGACCATTGGTTGTGTCTGTTGGATATGCTATTGATTCGAGATTTGATTGAATGAAATTTGACCAAATGAATTTTGATTTGGGACTTGATTAAAATTTGTGCTTGTTTTTTGAAATTGTTTCATCATCTCTATTTGAGAGATGAGAGCTGGTATGTCTGATCATTCGATAAGAGCTTTTACATGAATTGGCTCAAAGTTTGGGTTTGGACCTTGAAATTTTTTAAATGTTTTGGACATTTGGGATCTATTCTTCTCAATGTTTTTCACTTTTTGTTCCAAAATCTCCTTTTCTTGAGCTAGTTTCTCCTCTAGTTTTTGTATTTGGACATTTACATCATCATGATAAGTTTGATCCAAGTTCTGAGACATGTAGAGATTGGATTGACATGATTGATTTCTCAATTGTGATGACATGGCTTCGTAAGAAGGTTGAGACCTCATTTCAACAAACATGTCACTATGCAATGCAACTAATGGTATTGACAAATGCAACCTAAAAGGATGACAATGCAATCTATGGCAATAATGCAACCTATGTTTTTGTTGTTTTTGAATTTTTGGAGAGAAACTTTTGAAATGCAAAGCTAAAGACACAACCTTGGGAAATTGAAATGAAGTCAAGACCTTAAAGGACAAAAGACCAAAATGACAATAGGACGAATTGACAATGTCTCACCTATATGCTTGGATACTAAGCTAGGTTTGACAAAAATGATATCAATGAAAGGAAAAATTTTAGACAAGGTCTAGACTCCCTAACAACAACTTAGGGTATCATCCAAAGTTTTGATTTTTTTAAGTTTGACAAACCAAATTTTTGAGACTAAATGCAAGAAGGCAATGATTATGACAATGACTTAGGATATGACATGAAAATGATCTGAGGATATGATATGACAAGATGAAGCCAAGACAAGATAACAATACAATGATAAGGATATGCGAAGACCAATGACTTGGAATATGCGAAATGCAACCTAGGCAAGACCTAATTTTAGTATGACAAGGATAATGCACGAATGTCACCTAAATGGAAATCTATCTTGGATATGACCATGAAATGCAAACTTAGGGAAATGATCTTGGGCCTAAGTGCAAAATGAGGATGCTTGCAATGAAAAGGACTAAAATGAAGGGAGATGACAATATGCCTTAGGACCTAAGTTGGACTATGCAAAACCTAGCCTAAAGTGACATGGATTTTGAAACAAAGATATTCAATGTTTTGACAAGCCATATTCAAATGTTGGATGAATACTTGGACAAATTTGGACTTTTGTTTGGATTTTGTTTTGAATTGAAGGTTGTTGATTTTGAAAACCCAAGTTGATTATGAGCACTTTTGAAAGTTTTTTTTTTTTTTTTTTTTGACTTTTGACAATTACGGAAGACAAAATATTTGTTTGACTTTGACTCAAGACAATCAAGCACATTCACAACAAATCCTATGGCTGGCAAGGGCAATATCTATTGAATCCTCTAACCAAAATACAACACTTAGCCAGATAGCTAGACACTTGGTAGCACTGGCTCCCCCTTACAGTGCACTCACTTCTCGGGCATACCAAGATTCAAGTTCAAGGGACATCACTTCCCAAGAACTTTCTATCTCTAACTAAGGATTACATGAGAGGTGTCTTTGGCATGCGCGTATCACAACACTCGAGCCAACAGATAGAAGGATTTTGGCCTCTAAAAACAAGAGATTCTAGTAAGGGCATCCATTCGGGTGGGTATTGATCTGGCGAATAAATCATCGCAATACCATTCCAACACCCATTGTCTACAACTTTCGTTGCATCCACAGTTATTTAGAGTGGTTCGGAAGAGCTTGGCTTTAGCTCATCACCACTTTGGGTCATTCCCTCTCACCAATGCTTGTGCGAAGTGCCAGGCAGATTGGGAGGCAGGCCTAATCCTAAGGGTTAAAACATGCAATCAAACTAAAAACAAACAAAGCATGCATGGTGTTCATTAACCTTTAAGAAATTAAATGTGCAACTACTTTAAAAATCACAAACAAGATGTTTTAGTGAAAGTATTTTGACCGCGTCCTGCATAAGATTTTGTTAGTAGTTGTATTTTTTAGTCTTCGTCACACATAACACCAAGGTGCTACACAGAGAATCAATACCAAAGAAAAACCAGAATATAAGAATAGAATGGAAACAAAGTAATTTGCAAGTAAAAACACTGGTTTCACCTTTGTTTCTGGCCTTACACGGGCACAAAATGTCTCAACACAAGCGCATAATGCCTTGACACAGGCGCAGAATGCCTTGACATAGGCATAGATCTCTTTAACACAGGTGCATATCTCTTTGACACAGGCACAAGATGCCCTGACACAGGCACAAAATGCTTTGACACAGGCGCAGAAGTGTCCAAAAAGCTCTGAGTTGCCCTTTTTCTTGAGTTTTTCACCTACAAATCAGCTCAAAATCACTCAAAAACATGGTTAAGGGGTTAGCTCATGTCGAGTTCACCAAAAAATGTAGATAGGAAAATGGAATTCATCAAAGCAATAGATATTAAACTAGCTCAACCACAAAAACTAGATTGCAATGATAAGAAATCCTAAAAACATTCAATAGAGATATGAAGACAAGATAATCAAACCAAATGCAAACCATTACAAATGCAAATATCTCCTCCATAATTCTCCATTGTCCTTCTTTCTCCTTCAAATTACTTTGTTTGTGGATCTCACCTACAAGTGCAAAAGCATAGTATGAAAGCGAGATTGACAAGATGAAATGGCAGCGTAAGGATACTAGAAGCGTGATTTATTTGATTGAAGAAAATCATCCAATTTATAGACAAATTGGAGAGATGACAAGATTAGCATGAAGAGATTTGAAAGGAAATTTCAAATCAAGGATGACAAATTATGACAAGATTTACATTTTCTATGCAAGATTGATTGATTGACACAATTATGACAAATTATGACAAAATTAAAATGTCATTCCCATGATAAGAGAGAAAATAGCTTCCATGATTGAAACAAATGGAAGCATAATCATAGGAGAGAATTAGGGGAAAAATTAGAAAAATTGAAGAAAATAGAAGAAATAGAAATTAGGAATTAGGAGAAATTAGTAAATTGGAAAAATTGAGGAAAAATATGAAATAGAAATAAGGTGAATTAATTAATAGGTTTTCATCCATTAATTAATTCATGAAAATACCTAGGACTAAATAAATAGATTTATTTAACCCACCAAGAAGAAGAAAAGGATTTAATGATCAAATCATAAAACCCTAGAAATAAGAGGACAAGGAATTAGGTCAAGGCAACAAGAAATTAATGTCGATTCGATCATGATTCTGATTGGCAAAGGACCAATGTTGATAAATGATTGAGATTGGTTGACAAAAATCAATGACAAATTGACCAAGATTGACAAGGAGATCAAATTGATAGGCGCCAATTGACAAGGAACAATGACCAATCAATCCAAATTGACATGATTGAAGAGGACAAGGATCGATGACGAATCAATCGCAAAATGAGAATATTTGACAAGGACAAGGATCGATGACGAATCGATCGCAAAATGACAAGATTGACAAGGACAAGGACCGATTATGAATAGATCACAAAATGACAAGATTGACAAGGACAAGGATTGATGACGAATCAATCACAAAATGATGAGATTGACAAGGACAAGGATCGATGACGAATTGATCGCAAAACAACAAGATTGACAAGGACAAGGATCGATGATGAATCGATCACAAAATGATGAGATTGACAAGAGGACAAAACCCTAATTCTATCATCGATTAGGATTGACAATGTCCAAAATGATGACAAATGATCACACACCATGATGCGACAGGATAAGATTGACCAAAATCATGACTGAAGATTGCTATCGACAAGACCTAATTCGAAAGTGAGAAAAATGAGGAATGCAGAAGAAGGACTCAATGCTTGCAAATGATAAAGACCAAGTGCGCAACATAGAAGAAATGTTAATGTGATGCAAGAACCCTAAAATAAGGCAATGCACAAAATGTTAAAGTATGACTCCGCAAACATTGACCATTTTTAGATGTCTACAAATAGAACCAAATTAAGACCAAAATATCCAATTAAGAAGATAAAATCGTCAAACATCATTTTCACAACATCCCACTAAAAAGTGTAACCTATCTAACATGAAATTGCAATAAAAATGCTCTAAGTCCCACTAACTACATATCCAGGTACTAAAAAAGATCATCCATCTTCTCATCTCAAAGCAACATACCAATACAAAATGACCACAAACAAGGCCAACTAATAATTTTGCATCCACAGTAAATCATTCTAGTAGATATATATAGTCCACATTTGAGTCATCTCACTGCAACTAAATGGGTGGCCTACCCACACAACAACATAAATTGTAGATAAAACACTGAAACATGCAAACTCATCATCACATTAGTAACATGAAAAATTGAAATATTAAAGAGGTTAATATGTGGATTTTAAGACTTAAACACCACATCACCAAAGGTCTCGATTAGCCAAAAAAATCCACAACTGAGCACCACAGTCAAGGAACTATAAAACATTCATGCAAATATGAAATTGTCTCCATCCAAAAAGATCTAAGAAATTGAAAATAACAATTTTTCATAGATCTACAAACTATATATTTTTGTGAACAAGCAAAACTTGCAGAACCATATTAGTGCAAATTTGACCACCAAGAATGATCCAAATCTATGCAAACCTACAACTTTTAGTAGAATAGGAGAACTGCAAAACCTTTAGAGGAAATAGGTTGTCCAAAATATTTTAAAATATAAAGAGTATATCAACTTCACAACCATATACAAACATCTCCTCATTGATAAAGTTACAAGCCTTCTCACACCATGCAAAAAATATACATTCAAACATGTAACTATCTTGGATCTAGAATACACCACAATGAAAATATAAGATGAAAAAATAGCTTATCTACATATCCAAAAAACAAGAAGTTTTGTTTAATTATGTAACTTCCAAAACCACTGTGTTCGTGAGCACACATGTAAATCCATATCCACTTATCATCTAGAAGACCCACAAGTCTGAATAACATCAAAATGGTTAAACCAAAATAATAGAATAGCATAGATAAGCATAACCATATATTTTGAATGAAAAATCTATAAAACTCTTAAATCCAACCTACATGAAGTTGAGAGATGAAAGTACAACCAACCAAAAAAGGAAGAAGAGGTCCAAGAACTCTAGGTGCATTTGTAGGCCAACTCCATAACCATCATCATGTCCATGCATACAAAGGAAATATACTATTTCAAAATCTTTTAAATCATCCAATGATCAACTTCATAGCCTACATGCATTCAAGGATAATGAAATAGTGCATACCAATTCTAGTAACTTAAACCAAACAACCAACATAAGCACATCAAACCGTAGTCATGACAAATCAAGTTTCTCCATGTTGCAAGGGAGCCAAAAATAGATACCTAACATGAATACTCTACTGCACACAACTATATAATATAAGAAAACCACCATGCATTAGGGATATTATACACTACCAAACAATATTTATAGATCAAAATTATATTAAATAAAAGCACACGATCAACTCCATGAAAATACATCTTCTCCATTGTTCAAATGTGTGATGTAACTTGGAAACAAGATCAACTACAAGACTTCTAGTCAAACAAAGAAAATAATCAACCAATTCCTTCAACAACAGATTCCATCAAGCTTCCTAGGCTAAGAAATAAAAAAATAGAAATACACAAAACCTTAGACCCCATTAAAACTTCACATGCAATATATGCAAGAAAAAAGAAAGCAACATGCAAGTTAATACAACTCACATTCATGCATATGCAAGCACCTGCAAAACATGGAACTGATGCTCTGATACCAACTGAAAGGAAATGAGCATCTTGGAAAGACATTTGAGAGTTATTATGAATCTTCTTTATCCTTTTTTTATTTCAATTAGATGTTTAATATCATGATACTAGAACATACTACTATGATTTTAAAGAAAAAATATACATAGTTGATTTCCCATTGCATTAAATCTTTTGGGGAAAGATAACTCAACTTGTAGATCTATATAAATTTTAGAAGCATAAAAAAATCTAAATTAATATTTTAAGAACATGAAAGAAACAAGAATTGGATACAAGAAAAGAAACACCAATATGTGTGGGGAAAACCTTTTTAGGTAAAAATCCCAACACTCCAAAACATCAAACCAATGCATTAATTTGCAATAAATAAGTTACAATACACTTTTAGGCTCATAACCTTAACTTGCAGAGTTACATCTTTCTCTTATTTGGATAAACATAGACATCATAGAAGATCTATAATAAATCATCTTGTCTTTCTACCATAAATGTCAAGTATTCAATGATATACAAGCTAGGTGTCCAAAAAAGAATTCTCCAACTTCAACAAAATGAAAAGCTAAAAAAAGTACATTGTCTAAGGCTCCAACTTCATCTTGCAATTAGGAACAAATAAATCCTCATCCTTGGGCATCAAACTCAAATAAATGAACTCATATCCATTTCTTAGGCATTAGGGAAAGATAAAAGAAAAAAAATGATTTCTTTACTTTTTTGGTTTTGGAATAAAAATGCATAATAAGTCTCTTCTAAACATAGGAGATTGTAATTTTTTTTTTAATCTTCAACATGAAAACTTTGAATTCAATCACCAAAATCATATGACCTCCAAAGTAGGCATCTATTTCTTGAAAGATATGGATTACTACATATCCGTTTTCCTACACAATACGAAACATGCCAAAGACTTCACCTACCATGTAGGGTGACACCTCTCTAAGAGGGCCCACAAGGTGAATGGAAAACTTAAAAAATAATCAACTTAGGATAAAAATATGCACCAAAATAATTAATTAAATCAATTAAAAATGTTAGGGTTCAAATACTGAGACACCTTAATCTAAACACCGAGGGATGATCATGAACAACTGAAAGAAAAATAAGAAGAAAAATAGTAAGAAGATAATGGCCAAGTCCTTAAGGGTTAAAATGCTTCTCTTGAGATTGGAATAGGGAAGCTCCTAGTATGGTTGAGCCACATTATTCAGACCCCTACCAATAAGAAAAATATAACAAGAAGGGTAGCCTCAAAAATAATTGATCAATAGGAATATATAAGGGACCAAATTTCTATTCCCATGGTAGATAATCCAAGAGAAGAGATACAACCCTAGGATTACCAAATTCAAGATGTAGCCTTGGGATTGCAAAGAAGAGCTAAGGAGAAGCAATCAATCCAAACATTTGTATTCAACATCCTAACACATATGCAAAATGATGAGACAACAAAAGAGGAGTTGAAGACCCAAATCAATCAACTCAAAATTTATGTTAATCATCTGGTTGGCCTGGTGGATTCAACAAATCCTTCACTAAGTCTACAAGATAGATTATCCAAAGAAAGAAGGCTAAGTCCACAAGCTAGATTATCCAAAGAAAGAAGGCTTCAACTTCCTAATAGCTTCCTATCCAAAACTATGGGAGAGAAAGTAATTACAAAGGTCATTAAGTCATATCATCTATTAATGATTATTTGAGTTTGATACAATACTTTCTAACTGGAGAGGATGGAAAAATAGAAATAAATGAGAATATATTGATGTGGGAAGACTATATCCCTTTGTAGAGAATAAAATTTGGGAACCAAGAAGATTTGCTTCAAGAAACAATGTTGTTTGATGAGAGTAAAGATATTCCTAAGGAATGGCTTAAGGTTATCAAAATGGACATCTTAACATTGAAGAAATGTAAGGATAAATTAATGCAAAATCTTGATGATACTGTAGCATCTTAAAATTGAACCCTTTGCAATTTTGATCACATTTGGGTCTTCACCTTAGTGTGTGCACCCCTTGGCTCAATTGAAGACCCGATTATGCTCTTGCACATCACAAATGACATCTAAACTCAAAACGTACCTCACCTAGCACCTTATGCCTACCCCAAAATAGGGTAGGACCATGGTGCCATGCCATGGTCCTCCCTAAATTGGGCCCAATTTGACCCCTTAGTCCTATTTCAAAATTGAGCAGGATTTCCCTCTCTATGTCGACTCATGTCGGAAAATTAGCTAATTTCACCGACGGACAAGTATATAAAGAGGATTTCCCCTCTCATTTGAAGATACACACATAGGATATCAAGCACACATGAGATCAAGCATTCACACATTCAAACAATTGAGCATCATCAGTCTTCTTTTAGCTTAGGAGCAACAATAAAGTTAAGTTTCAAGCATTGAAGGAGACATTATTCATCCTATTTTTTTGAAGATTTCATAAACCCTATTTCCATGCGGAGGCAAGAAAAACTTCATGAGGAGGTATCATAATTCAATTTTCAATCATAATTCAACATCTCCCTCAAAAAGAGATCCTTTCCTTTCAGTCATTGTAATTACATTTTATCTCAATTTCATGGTTAATTCCAAAACTGGGGTTTGACGTAAGGAAAACCCCTATTCCCAACACATTTTCCTTTCTTTCTGTGTGCAGGAAACAAGTACAAAGTTGTTCTCTTCAGATTAGGCTTGATTCATAGCAACAAATCATCTCCCTTTGGTGTGAAATTTTTTTGGAGGACCATTGTGATGCGCAATGGCCCTAGCAAATTTTGAGCAGTTTTGGGGAGAAGCTCTAATTCAACTTACATTGCTTAATTCTAGGTGCACGCAAAAATCCTACATTCGTAGCTTACTATTTTCATGCTTTCGCCTTCATTTTTCAATATTTTACCTAATTTTAGCACTTCAACTCACAAGAGAGGGATCCTTAACATAAATTCACTTAGAATTTAGTCTTGATCTAATTCATGATTAGATCTAGTGAATTCTCCATCCTCTTTTGAATGTAAAGGCCCCAAGCGAAAAATATCTCTACTGGTTTTCATTCCTTGGGTGGAAACCCTAGGGAATCATTTTTTCCCTTTACATTTTGGTGAACCCAACATGTCCTATGCTTCCTTCTGATTTTTGTTTTCAGATCTAAGTGTTTATGCAATTTACAATTCAAATTTTCATTTACAAGTTCCATTTTCATGCAAATTCTAAAAAAATAGTGGTTAATTCATTAAAACCCTAATTTTTAATCTTAAAATTGAACTTGTAAGTGACTTAATTTGGATTAACATTTTCAGATTTGTCTATCCTTCATATTTCAAAATTCAAAATTTCATTTGCAAGTTTAATTTTCCAATTAAATTTTAAAATTAAGTGGTTTATTTCAAAACCCCTAGTTTTAAATTTAAAATTCAAACTTGTGTGTTGTTTAAATTTTGAATTAACTTCAGTTTTGGTGGTAATTCAATTCAAAATTACAATCCTAGATATAATTTCAAATTCAAATTTAAAAATTAAGCGGTTAATTTTCAAAACCCTATTTTAAAAATAAAAATAAAAATTGAGCTTGTGGGTTATTTAAATTTGGAATTTCCCTCTTCAAATTTGTTGTTAATTTTTATTCAAATTCAAAATCGCAAATCTTGGATCTAATTTCAAATTTAAATTTTAAAATTAAGTGGTTAATTAAAATTACCCTAATTTTTAAATTTAAATTAATCTTGTGCATTTCCCAATTTTGCATTAATTCAATTTCAAAATTTCAACCTTACATCTAATTTTAAATTTAAATTTTAAAATTAAGAGGTTCTTTTTACAAGACCCTAATTTTAAGTTTAATTTCTTGTGGATAATTTCAAATTTAAATTTTAAATTAAGTGGTTAATTAAAAGAGCCCTAATTTTTAAATTTAAATTAATTATTTTAATTTTCAACATTGCATTTTAAAATTAAGTGGTTCTTTTTACAAGACCCTAATTTTAAATTTAAATCTCTTTTGCATGATTTTAAATTTTAAATTTTAAAAATTAAAAGGTCTTTTTTACAAGTCCCTAATTTTAAATTTTAAATTTCTTTTGAATAATTCTAAATTTGAATTTTTAAAATTAAGAGGTTATTTTCACAAGGCCCTACATTTAAATTTAAATTAATTTGTGGGTTGCATGATCTTTCACAATTATTTATATCTTTCCAATAAATTTGTTTATTTAATTGGATAATCATTGTTTTAGAATTTTGCATTATTCAATTATTTTATTTTTGCAAGTTTCAAAAATTAGATTCAAAATTCAAAATTCAAATTTCAAATTTCCCTCCCTCAGTGCATGAGTTTTACCACTATTAGTCCAACCTATAATATCCCCATGAGAAGTTGTAGAATGAAGGCTTCCCAAGGTTTAATTACCGAGGAGATGGAGCCTAATTTGGAAACTTTGTTTCATGAGGATGCTGGTGGTTCTTCCAATCCTACACATGATCTTGTTTATCCCCATTCTTTACATAATTCTCACGATGTGGACTAATCACTAACTAGGGTTTTTGTTGTACAACCTGAGTTGGCCTAGTGGTGGAGAACTTGTTCTCTTGAAATAGAGGTCACAAGTTCAAATCCCACAAGGGGGTAGGGTATGTACACCTTATTTGCTTCAGCCCATTACCAATCAAAAAATCAAAATAAAAATCTAGGGTTTTCGTTGACAAATTGACGAAGATTTACATTTAGTTTGAAGATCTTCAACAATGGACGAGTCAACAATACCCAGAATGTTCAAGGCTCTCACATTGATTGAAGGATTAAAAAAATAGTTTAAAGTGATAAACTTTGTGAGGATATCTTGCGTGACATTTCTCATATTGTTGACACTAATATCACGTCCATGAAGAGTTGTGCCGAAGTTCTTGGTTATACACAACCTTCTAGTCAAAAAAACCAATCCATTCCTTTGACTACTCCTATGGCTAGTGTTCCCACCTTTACATCCAATATCATGGCCACTTCTACTCAAAATGTCATACCTACAAGTGTTAGTCAAGGGGGCAACTCATCTAATCCTAATTCTTTCATTCCTCCTACTGTGAGTCATCCATTTATTACCCAATCCTCTCCCATTTTCACTTACAATAGTTTTCCACCTCCTTATTCTGAACCCCTTCCTCCATTCAACAATGTTACCCCTCCTTCTCAATCGAACATGTCCAATTTCAACTCTTCCACCAAAGCTATCATCAATAGTCTAGCCCAAACATTGTCTTCTTTACAACAACAAATAGCTTCCATGAACCAATCTAAGTGTAGTGTGCCCACATTTGATGTAGCGAGCCCATTATCTAGTGACATTGTTTGTGTTGTCCCTCCTAAACATTTGGAAGTTCCTCAGTTGGAGCTTTATAATGGAAAAGGTGATCCCTTGACTCATGTGAAAACATTTCAAACTTTGTGTAGTGACTTTGCTAGCGACTAAATACTTTTGGCTAAATTGTTTACTATAACATTAAGGGATAAATATTTGCAATGGTATTGTTATTTTCCTCCTTATTCTATTACTTATTTTCAACAATTGGCTAATTATTTTATTCAACAATTTCACAATAATATTGGCCCTAAAATTACTTTAACTGATTTGACGTATTGTAAACAAGGTGTTAAAGAAAAAGTGACTAATTTTATTAGTAGATATAATCATTTCTATTCTCAAATTTCTTTTCTTGTGCCTGCTCATGATAAACAAAGAATTTTCATTGCTATTTTTAAAAAAGATATTAGGGATAAACTTCTCTTTTATGAGTTTACTTCCTTTACGTAGTTGTGTGCAGTACTTCGTAATTATCATCTTACTATGAGTCAATTGAAATGATCATCCTCTTCAATAGCTCCGAGTGATAAAACTGAAAGTGCTCAACAAACTTTTGTAAAGTTCAAACCAAATAAGGGATTCATCAAGTTCAATGACAACAACAACAATAATCATGTAGCAGCTACAACAACAAGTGTGTCTCCTTTATCCAAATACTTTAGAAAATAATTCACTCCTCTTAGTGAATCTTTACATAGTATTAAGATGAAATTGTTACAAAGGAATGTGTTGATGCTTCCCCCTATTAAACCAATTGATACAACTAAGCCTTTGTCACCTTCCTTTGATTCCAAATCCTTTTGCCAATATCATCGTCAACTTGGTCATGATATTGAAAAGTGTTATTCTTTAAGGAGTAAGATTGAAGACTTGATTGATAACAATACCATTTTGTGGCTGGTGTGAATGATAAAGGAAACAAATATGTCGCCCCTCCTAACCTAAATATTCAAATATTCACTGATCCTTTACCTTCTCATTCTGCTAATGTGATTGAAACTGAACAATGTGCCTATTTTCCTAATGATGATGGCTTTGAATCTACTAATGTGGTGAACCTTATTGATAAAAATGAACCACCTAGGGACCGGTGCATTACATTTGATCATAGTGAGATGATTAAAGCCCCCGATGGACCTCTATATATTTCTGCAAAGATCAAGGGCATGCCCTCACGAGGGATTCTTATTGATCCTTCTTCTATGGTTAATGTTTTCATTGAAGAATTTCTCTATAATTTGCAATTGCTTCAAGTGACATATGATAAACTTGATGTGATAGTTAAAGTCTTTGATGGTTTCTCTTGCCCTGCTATTGATTCTATTACACTTCCTATTTGTTAGACACCTCAAATAACTAGTGTACAACTGAGAGGGGGGTGAATTAGTTGTCAACAGATTATAGAAATTTAAGCATTACAACCCTATTACCGGAATACATAAACCAAATACTAGAATAGAAGATATAATAGTTAAGAACAAATATAAACCACAGAACATTTACCAACCATCCACAAAAGATAACACCAAGATTTGTACGTGGAAAACCCAGTAAAGGGAAAAACCACGGTGGGAAGCCTACCCATAATTAAATAATACTTCTGCAGTAAGTATGTGATTACAAAAATAGGGGCCTACACATGTAGGAAGGCCAACAACTTAGAGTGCACTGCTCATCATAAAAGGAGCCTCATTGACTACAAATAAATCCAAACTACAATCCGGAAAGAAGAGTGAACTGCAAGAATAACATCTCCTATGCCTGAATATAGTTCCGGTTAAGCTAAATACTAGAGGTCTTAAACCTCTTTCACCAACATAATTTGATCACCTATGATCAACCAAAATCTCTGCATATGATTACAACCTTATTTGCAAATAGATAATCCTATATCCCCAAAACCCACGATCTACAAAGAGATCCTACATCATATTTATAGCAACCCGGGACCTAAAAAATTAGGTCGGCCACCTAAAAGATAATACAATAAATTAATAACATAAACCCACAATCCAATGATCAACCAAGTCGGCCTAAGACCAAAAAAACATAAGACAATCAATAGATCCAACCAGAAACACATCGGGATCATCCACCAACACATTACATAAACTAGTCCATAACTTAGCAGAATAAGATAGCATTAGGTCCGGTCCTAAATGCAACACCACCAATCAATAGGAACATAAACAAGATAACCAACAACATCTCGAAAGTCATCTAGAAGCCTCACCAACACCACTTATCAAGTGCATCGAAAGATCTTCAACAAAGATCTACCAGTAAAACCCTTACTGGTTACCAAAAGGCTTACTAGAACAAATGATAGCTCCCGACTCATCAAATCCCAAACCAACTGATCATGATACACATCTGAATATCATGAATGATAGATCCAAACCAATTCCATAAACCAAAGAATACTAGAGCATACCGGATCAATATCATAATCCAACCGCTCTGCCGGAACCTACCGGAAACCAGTACAACAAAAACAACCAGTGTTGCCATCAATGAGAAAACATCAATGCAACACATAATCAATTCCTCCAATTTCCAACAATATTGAGGTTAACACTAAATTCTTAGATGTTTTCTTTTCTATCATTCTTACATCCGATCAATTTCGTGTGAAGTTGGGACATCCTTGGCTCTCTTCCATGAAAGCAATCACTTCTACTATTCATAATTGTTTGAAATTTTTGCATGATGATAAAATCATAATTGTAATCATAACATGTATCAACCTAAAATGAGGCATAGAGATGTTTTTCTTGATTATTTTTGGTTTGAACAATTCCAACCTCTTCAACCTAGAAGTGATGCTCTTTTTAAATCTTTATAAAAATTGGAAAAATGAGATGATTTTATCCTTGCGTAAACCTAGAAATCTAATACTTAGTCTTCCTCCAACTAATGATCATATACCTCTTCTTGAGGATATGATTATTCTTTCTCCCAAGGAAAGAAATAATATTCTTCCCAAAGAGGAATCAATCCCTTCTCATGAGACTATTGTTCCTCCAAAGGATATAAATACTCTTCCTCTAAAATACAAATCTATTCCTTCTCCAAAGATAAACATATTATTCCTCCTAAGGAAAGACATTCCTCCTCGTTATGATGGACCTAGTGTCCTTCCTACACCAACTATTCCTCCTCTATATGGTGCATTTCCGCCTCCTATAACTTATAAAGAGAATATCCTGGCACCTCCTATTGTTCAACCTAAAAGACCTCATCCCATTCACCTTTCCTTAAAAGAAGAAAAAGGGCCTATACCAGTTGAACCTTCACAACCTTCCACTAAAACCAAATAAACCGTTGTGCAAGAGAACGTCGATGGAGATGTCATACAAGAACTTGTTTCCCAAACCATTTCTTCTCCCAAGACACCAAATCTTGACATAATTCTAGTTGATCAAACTTCTCCTAAACAAGAGGTTCAACCTAAATCTCCAAGATACAAAATGCTTAAAACAAATGATGCTACAAGTTCTATTCCTATTAGAGCTCATATTTTTTTTAATCTTGATTAAGAAATAGGTGAGAATGTTGATCCTAATATTTTAGATGATGAATATGAATATGTTGATGTTGAAAATGATTTATTTAAAAACATTTCAAAAGCATTGATCCTAGATCCTAGTAACAAACAAAGTGATCCTGATAGTACTGATACTTAATGTAAGTACAAATGCCAATAGCTAACAAGATGAGAGGGGGGGGTGAATCATAGAAACTTAATCTTCCATAAAAACAACAGATTCAACCTCACTAACTTATACTTCAGCAATATAACCAAAACTGCTAAACATGCAAACTCATAAGCATATAATCATCATAACACTCATAAAACAAGATTTAATGTGGAAACCCAAATAGGGAAAAACCACTATGGGATTTTGGACCCACTAAGAAATATATTCTTCTAGAGTATGCTCGGTTAAAAGAAAATCCTGTTAAAGATTACAAACACATTGCTAGATGTGACTCGGTTAAGGGATTTCCCTTAGATCTGTTAGGATCTTCACTTTGTTAGAAGTGACCTTGTCAAAGGATTTCAAACACTCATTTAGAATGTTACCTTGCTAGAGGGTTTACATATAAGACTGTTAAGTCCACTCGGTTAAGAGATTTTCTGTCACTTACAAAATAACAGTGATACAAATCTATCTCCAACTTCACATCTAAAATGCTAAAGCAGATTCTTATTTGCTCAAAACAATCTAGTCATAAGACTTATCTTGTCCCTCTATTGGGCTCTCTACTCTGTTATTCAAATAGGTTGTCAAGCTTCTATGCTCGGTAATCACTATGTAGCATCCCTGTGCATACACTTGCCCACATACATTGTTTATCAACAATTTCTTATTTATAAACAATTGCTAACCGCTTAATCTCCTTGATCACATTTCCCATGATCAATCTTAGCCATCAGATCTTCAAACTTGACCAGGTTCAATGTATCCTTTGATCTAAAAATGTTTTACCTTACCTCAGGACTTGTAGTCCTTTCTTGGAACTTGCACAAGGTTATTGCGGTTCAATCTGCGCTGTAGATCTTTTTGCCGATTTTCCTTTGCCATAGATCCTTAACAAACTTCATGCACGGCATACCAATCATTTATACATTTCTAGCTAATCATTGTCCTTCATTAAATAATGCTTTTATCCATCCCATGTGTACTGTCATAACTCGGTTGCAACTCAGTAAATACTAAACTTTACTCGGTAGACATTTCACCTTCATTAACCGATATCGATAACCTTAGGGTTTACCAACTAGGTTCCTTAGGGTTTACTGACTAGGTTCTTTACTCGATGACATAGTATAGTATTAACCTTACAATAAACAACATATGTAGGACATCAAAACAATCTAAACATCATGATCTCATCATTGTCTAACTCGGTAATAGTTGCCCATTGAATAACTTGTTTCTCCCCTTATTCATCACATTCTTTCTGTGTCTTTTACCGACATCTTAATTCTCTTCAAATCAATCTTCTCAAGATATGGCAACATCATACTGAATCAAATAATCAATCTCTTGACATCAATGACAAAATAATGTTATAAAGATAGTTATGATCCTTCTTTAGTTATATCAATAATCTTCAACAACTTTCTCAATATCTTTACTAAATATCAACAATCTCCTGATATTGAAATGCAAACAATCTTTCTTACTGTAATGCCAACAGTCTCCCCCTTTGGTATTGATGGCAAAACCAATAATTAAATGGTAATACCAACAAGATATTCAAATTGATTCGGATTCAGATTGCTATTAGACTTCTCCTGTTATCCTTGAGCTCTGAAAGTCTTCTGAAGTCTTCTTCCTTTCTTCATTAGGCTTCTAAGCTGTTGACTTACATTTAGTCTTCTCTGTTTTTCAATCTACTCCCCTTGTCATTAGTCTTCTATTATTTCTATCATTCAGGGCTTTCATTCAGTCAACCATTTAGTCTTCCAGTCAAACCATTTATAGTCTTCTCCCCCTTTGACAACAATGCCAAAAAGTAAAAGAACTAAATCATGATTTCTTCCTCTGTGAAGTGATTTGCCTTGCTGTGTAACATCTCAGTCTTGGTCAGAGTAACTGGTTCTATTCACCTTTTCTGCACAACTTTAGAAAACCTTCTAAAGTGCATAAATCAGCATCAATCCACACATAATATTATGTAGATTCATTAAATTGATGCTTTCACCGAACTCGATTAGTGAGTAGAAGATAGGGGTAGGACCCCTAACTTGCTTCTAAGATACTCAAAAATGTCCCTTGGCAATGGCTTTGTGAAGATATCTGCTAATTGCTCCTTTGAACTGATATATTCCAGCACAACTTTCTTCTCTTGAACTTCTTCTCTGAGATAATGATACTTTATAGATATATGCTTTGTCTTAGAGTGCATCACGAGATTCTTTGAAATGTTAATGGCACTAGTATTATCATAGAATATAGTTACTGGCTCAGTAACTTTCTCATTTATACCTTCCAACAGTTGTTTGATCCATGCTATATTGGTACAGTTTAATGTTGCAACAACGTATTCAACTTCTGCTATTGATTATGAGATACATCCTTGTTTCTTGCTAAACCAACTCACTAGTCTTTCTCCTAAAAAGAAAGCTCCACCACTTGTGCTTTTTCTGTCATCAATGTTGCCTACCCAATCAACATCAGTATAAAATTTTAAATCAAAATCATTCTTCTTTTCATATACTAAGCCATAATGTTCAGTGCCTCTCAGGCATATGAAAACTATCTTGATTGTTGTCATATGTGTCTCCTTGGGATCTGTAGAGAATCTTGCTACAGTACCTACTGCATGTGCTATATCCGGTCTACTATGCATAGCATATTTCAATTTTCCAATCATAGATCGGTAAAGTGTCTTATCAACAGATGCAGATTCATCATTCTTTGATAATTTACAGTTAGTAGTCATAGGAGTACTTACTGGTTTAGAATCCTCCATTCCATATTTCTTCAAGATTTCCTTTATGTACTTGGATTGAGTAATGAAAATCTCATCTTTCATTTGCAATATCTGTAAACCTATAAAATACTTTATCTCACCGATTAGTGACATCTCAAATTCTTTGCACATTTCATTCCCAAAATTCTTGCATCAGGAGTCATTTCCACAAAATATGATATCATCAACAAATATGGCTAAGATCAGTATTCCATTGTCCTCATCTTTCTTCATGTACATGTTGCTATTTTCACTTGTCCTTATAAAACCAATCTTGATTAAATAAGAGTGCAGTCTTTCATACCATGCTCTAGGTGCTTGTTTCAGACCATATAAAGCTTTGTTCAGTTTGCATACTTGATCTTTACTCTTGTCTTCAACAAATCCTTCAGGTTGTTCAATGTAAACTTCTTCTTCTAGTATACCATTAAAAAATGCAGATTTAACGTTCATTTGATATACCTTGAAATTTTGGAAAGCAACATATGCCAACAATGTTCTTACTCCCTCAAGTCAAGCCACAGGTGCAAAATTCTCACCATAATCTATTCCTTCTTCTTGAGCATAACCTTTGCAAACTATTCTTTCTTTGTTGCGAATGACTTCACCTTTCTCATTTAGCTTGTTTTTGAAAATCCACTTAGTACCGATTACATTTTTGTCCTTAGGTCTTGGGATTGGTGTCCATGTGTCATTCTTCTTGATTTGATCAATCTCTTCTGTCATAGTATTTACCCAATCTTCACTATTAAATGCCTCTTTCACTATTCTCGGTTCAAATTCAGATATCAAACATGTGTTCTGTCTCAGTTTGTTCCTTGTCATCAATGGATCATCCTTATCTTCTATAATTTGACTTGATGCATGATGTCTTCTGGCATATTTGGCTAATATAGGCTCGGTAGGTTCTGTATGATCTTCTTCATCACTCGGTAACTGGACATTATCTTCATTTTCTTCAACAACTTTCTCGGTAGGACTTCTCGGTTGAACATAAACAAATTCTTCATAATCTTCTGGTTCTTTAGAATTTCCTTCATCATTTCTTTCTACAAATTCATCAATTTTCACATTTGCACTTTCTACTATTTTGTTAGATGATTTGATCAGACATTTAAATGCTTTACTTCTAGAAGAATAACCAATAAATGTTCCTTCTTCACTTTTCTGATCAAACTTTCCATTTCTGTCATCTTTGTGAACATAGCATCTACTTCCAAATATTTTAAATAACTTACATTAGGTTTCTTGTCATACTAGAACTCATATGGTGTCTTCATAGTTCCTTTTTCCAATTGAACTCGGTTCAGGGTGTAAACTGCAGTGTTGATTACTTCTCTCCAAAATGTTTGAGGTACCCTCTTTTCTATCATTAGGGTTCTTGCACAATCCACAATTGATCTGTTTCTTCTCTCGTCTATCCCATTTTGCTGAGGTGTTCTCGGTGCAAATACTTGCCTCTTTATACCATGATCATTGCAGAATAAGTTAAATTCATCAGAAGTGAATTCTCCTCCTCTATCAGATCTAAGACATTTCAGTTGTCTTCCTATTTCATTTTCAACTCTTGCCTTGTACCATTTAAACATTTGAAAAGCTTTTTATTTTTCTTTTAAAAACATGACTGACATCATCCTTGAGTAATCATCCACAAATAATATGAAATATTTATCACCATAGTAACTTTGAACTTTCATAGGACCACAAAGATCAGTGTGTACTAGATCTAAAATTCCTTTAGAAGTGTAGGACTTACTTGTAAAGCTTGATCTTGTCATCTTACGCATCTGGCATCCTCGACACATAGCATTCTCAGGTTTTTCAAGACTCGGTAGACCTCTTACTCGGTGCTTCTTACTTATTTTGATCAGATTATCAAAATTTACATGACAAAATCTTTTATGCCATAACCAAGTATCATCTATCTTTTCCTAAAGACACTTGTTCCTAGTCGAGTCAAGATGAAATGTATTACCTTTTGTTTGTGTCCCGGTAGCAGCTAACTTTCCATGCTATCATGAACTTTGACAATTCCTTTCTGAAATTCTATTCGGTATCTTGTATTGTTTAGATGTGCTACACTCAACAAATTGTATTTCAAACCTTCAACCCAGTATACATCATCGCATTTAGCATTGTCAATAAGTGTTATAGATCCTTTACCTTTCACCAGACATGGTGCATCATTACCAAATCTTACATAGCCTCCATCATAGTCTTCTAATTTAACAAACTTGTGTTTATCACCTGTCATATGTTGTGAGCATCCACTATCTATGATCCAAGAATCATTATTATTTATGTTAGATATTAGGGATTTTTTTTCATACCTTTCTTCATCAGATCCATCCTTAATAGCCACATAAACAACTTCCTCAGTATCAGTTTCATCAGATTTGTCATCATTGGATTCCTCATCAGCTATTAGACATGTCTTTCTATCTCTCCTTTTGAAGTCTCGGTGTCCTTTGTATTGGTTTTCTTTCTGCATGTTATCTCGGTATTCTCTCTTTTCACTAGATTCTTTGTCAGGGCAGTTAGAAGCCATATGTCCTATCTTATCACAATTGAAACATTTTAAAGGTAGCTTCCCTTTATACTTACCTTTTCCTCTCGGTAACCTTCTGGCTAATAATGCTTCAAACTCTTCTTGCTTCTTGATTTCCTCATACAGTTTGTGCACTTCTTCCATGTTCTTACAAAATCTTTCACTTGCTCCACTGTGATTCCCTTCAGAGTACTTACTCATTCTATCATTGTAATCATTAGATTCACTAATATGAAAAGAACTGAATGCAGATTCAACTTTATTTACCGAAGACTCACTTTTATCAAAATTACTTAACTCAAATGCATGTAGCTTACCAATAGTAGCATCTAAATAAACTGGCATGTTAGGTACAAACCTCAATTCATTGATTGCAGAGACTTGAATAGCATAGGCTGGTAGAAGGGTTCTCAATAACTTACTTCTTATATCTTTTTCTTCAATAGTTCCACCTGCTCCTTTAATTTGATTGACAATCTCCTTTAGTCTTGTACTGTATTGGGTTATGTTCTCACCTTCATTCATCCTCATGGATTCAAGTTGTCCTCTTAGACTATCTACTTTTTCTCTTTGAACATGTTCATCACCTCCATACACAGATATGAGCTTAGTCCACATTGCTTTTGCATCATTACAGCCTTCTAGATCATTAAACCCTGAGTCGGTCAATGCTGATGTAATTTCAATCATAGCTTGAATATGTTCTTGCTTTGCCTTTATCTCTTCCAAGGTCATAGGGTTGGTGCTCAGTGCAATGTAATCATTCTCCAGATAATATGTTGCATATTCTCCAATTCCTAATAAATGTAGCTTCATCCTTTTCTGCCATGTGGAGAAACTTGACTTGTTCAGCTTCGGTGCATCCCTTTTATACATCTTTGGATCTTTGCCTCAAGTACCTTTAAACTTTTCTTCCAGAGTCCAAAGCTCTGATACCAATTGATAGTACTGATACTTAATGTAAGTACAGAAGCTAACAAGATGAGAGGGGGGGGTGAATCATACAAACTTAATCTTCCATAAAAACAACAAATTCAACCTCGGTAACTTATACTTCAACAATATAACCAAAACTGCTAAAAATGCAAACTCATAAGCATATAATCATCATAACACTCATAACACCAGATTTAACATGGAAACCCAAATAGGGAAAAACCACTGTGGGATTTTAGACCCACTAACAAATATACTCTTTTAGAGTATTCTCAGTTAAAAGCAAATCCTGTTAAAGATTACAAACACATTGCTAGATGTGACCTAGTTAAGGGATTTCCCTCAGATCTGTTAGGATCTTCACTTTGTTAGAAGTGACCTTGTCAAAGGATTTCAAACACTCATTTAGAATGATACCTTGCTAGAGGGTTTACATATAAGACTATTAAGTCCACTCAGTTAAGAGATTTTCTGTCACTTACAAAATAACAGTAATACAAATCTATCTGCAACTTCACATCTAAAATGCTAAAGTAGATTCTTATTTTCTCAAAACAATCTAGTCATAAGATTTATCTTGTCCCTCTGCTGGGCTCTCTACTCTATTATTCAAATAGTTCTTCAAGCTTCTATGCTCGGTAATCACTATGTAGCATACCTATGCATACACTTGCCCGCATACATTGTTTATCAACAATTTCTTATTTATAAACAATTGCTAACCTCTTAATCTCCTTGATCACATTTCCCATGATCAATCTTAGCCATCATATCTTCAAACTTGACCAGGTTCAATGTATCCTTCGATCTGGAAATGTTTTACCTTACCTCGGGACTTGCAGTCCTTTCTTGGAACTTGCACAAGGTTATTGCGGTTCAATCTGCGCTGTAGATCTTTCTGTCGATTTTCCTTTGCCATAGATCCTTAACAAACTTCATGCATGGCATACCAATCATTTATACATTTCCAGCTAATCATTGTCCTTCATTAAATAATGCTTTTATCCTTCCCATGCGCACTGTCATAACTTGGTTGCAACTCGGTAAATATTAAACTTTACTTAGTAGACATTTCACCTTCATTAACCGATATCGATAACCTTAGGTTTTACCAACTAGGTTCCCTAGGGTTTACTGACTAGGTTCTTTACTCGGTGACATAGTATAGTATTAACCTTACAATAAAAAACATATGTAGGACATCAAAACAATCTAAACATCATGATCTCATCATTGTCTAACTTGGTAATAGTTGCCCATTGAATAACTTATTTCTCCCCTTATTCATCACATTCTTTCTGTGTCTTTTATCGACATCTTAATTCTCTTCAAATCAATCTTCTCAAAATATGGCAACATCATACTGAATCAGATAATCAATCTCTTGACATCAATGAAAAAATAATGTTATAAAGATAGTTATCATCCTTCTTCAGTTATATCAATAATCTTCAACAACCTTCTCAATATCCTTACTAAATATCAATAATCTCCTGATATTGAAATGCAAACAATCTTTCTTACTGTAATGCCAACAGATCCATCATTAGAGCATGGTCTTTGTTTGGAGCTTGTGATAGCTCCAGTGTCATGGTTAATGTGGCCCCTCTTACATATTGTCTACCTTCTCAAAACAATCATGAGAAAGATTAGGAGGTAGATAAGGTGCTTGATTAGCCTCATTAGCATTGTAGATTCTCTCTCCCTCTCCTCTCTTGATTATTTGTGTCCTTCTTCTATTTGTTGTCCCTAGCATTGTCTTACTTTGGGATGATGAAAAACATTGAGATCTATTTTGGTCTCTCCTATGTTGACTCAAGATACAAATGTGCCCTTCTTCCAAGGTGGTTTCCTTTCTTCAGGGAATGAGGACAATTTTATGCAGTATATACATAATATACATTGGTTATCATACAAAAGATTATTGAACCCAAAGTTTAGTGAAACCACCCCATGTTTTATGTTCTGTGATCATTATCCTTTGACATGTCCCTTTCTTCAGGGCTAAATTATTGTGATGACGTGCTTATCTTCTTAGGGCGTATCCTACCTTAAAGCAATTGCTCCTGATAAGGTGTATGCAATCTCTTTAACATGTGGGCATACACTCCACTCAATGGATTTATCTCTCTTGATGCTTAAGTTACTTAGAAAACTTTGTCTTTTACTTTGTAATTTTGGTATTTTTCTTTTTAGGACTCTAGTAAGAGAACCTTACTAGTTTGTAGTCATGGTTCTCTCTCTCTCTCACACATAATGTCCCTTTTATCATTTTATTGAAGTTTTAAGATCGTAAAGTTGATTGGGGGCTTGGTGTATCTTTCCTCCTCGATGACTTGGTGAAAGTTTTCAATCTGAACCCTTTGTACTTTAATGAGAGTATGATAGACTTCATACTCTAGCTAAAGTGGGGGATACAAGTAGCATCCTAAAATTGCACCCTTAGTAATTTTGATCGCAATTGGGTCTTCACCTTAGAGTTTGCACCCCTTGACCTGATTGAAGACCTGATTATGCTCTTGCACATCACAAATGGAATCTAAAATGAAAATGCACCTCACCTAGCACCTTATGCTTGCCCCAAAATGGGGCAGGACCATGACGCCATGACATGGTCCTCCCTAAATTGGGCCCAATTTGACCCTTTAGTCCTATTTCAAAATCGAGTGGGATTGCCCTCTCTGTGTCGGTTCATGTTGGAAAATTATCTAATTTCACCGATGGACAAGTATATAAAGAGCATTTCCTCTCTCATTTGAAGATACACACATAGGATATCAAGCACACATGAGATCAAGAATTCAAGCATTTAAGCAATTGAGCATCATTAGTCTTCTTCCATCTTAGGAGCCATAGTAAAGTTAAGTTTCAAGCATTGAAGGAGACATTATTCATCCTATTTTGTTGAAGACTTCATAAACCCTAATTCCATGTGGAGGCAAGCAAAACTTCACAAGGAGGTATCATAATTTAATTTTCACTCATAATTCAACATCTCCCTCAAAAGGAGATCCTTTTAGTCATTTCAATTAAATTTATCTCAATTTCATGGTCAATTCCAGGTGCATGTGAAAATTCCGCATTTGTAGCTTACTGTTTTCATGCTTTCACGTTTATTTTTCAGCATTTTACCTAATTTCAACACTTCAACTCACAAAAGAGGAAATCTTTATCAGCCCAAATTCACTTAGCATTTAGTCTTGATCTGATTCATGACTAGATCTAGTGAATTATCCATCCTCTTTTGAATGTAAAGGCCCCAAGCAAAAAATATCTTTGGTGATTTTCATTCCTTGGGTGGAAACCCTAGGAATCATTTTTCCCCTTTACAACTATAAAAGGGTTTTGTTGAGAATAGAGGTATACATTGGGGACCTTTCATGCTCATTTGGGGAAACCTCAATGAAAGTGTAGGTACCCTCAATAGTATTTTAAGAGTTCAAGGGGAAATTGCATCAATAATCCACCAAAATCTACTGATGACAAGTACAAAATTATGACAAATATTTTGAAGACGCAATCTAAGTTAGATGGTTACAAGGAGATGAAGAATATATAAAATTTAAACTATTCTTAGTCTATCAAATTTAAATACATTAAGACTATAGATTTGAAGGATTTAAATGAGATGGTAAATTCCTCATAAATGCTTTTCTAGATATAATAGATCAATAAATGTTATTACTTTTTTTGTCTTGATGTTGAAGGATAATGAAATGTAGAAACAAATGCACTTGTGTTTTGATCAAGATCCCATTTGCAACACATCATCTTTTTTTCTTTTTCCAATGTTCTTTTTATATAACCTGGAGTTGAAACTAAACCTTAGAATCATCACCCTCATCTTCCACATATTCAACATCTAGTTGGTAATGAACTAGAAGTCTTTGGAGAGTTGAAGGCCACATTTTTAAAATTTTTCCTTCATGCTAATAAATTGAATACTCTTGTGCAAGATAAGTTAAGGGTTATTCACTATTTAGGGCATAATTAGTTAGTATTTTAACAAACAATTAGTTTAATTTAGAAATGTGGACGCCCACTTAGATATGCCTAGAACCCTAGTTTCATGATTTCAAAATCTCTTTATAAAAACTATATAATCTGACTTCGGTGTCAGAATTAGGGGTTAATTATTATTGGTTGTTGTGGATTTACATATTCACATGTTGAGTAGTCTAGTTGGATCTCCATTTAAATGCATGTTCATAGGATTTTATCTTTGTTTTGCACATGGGTATGACACTCCAACTTTGATGAAGTCTAAAAACCTTTAAATTTTTATGTTTTCATTAGATGAATACATTAACACTTGTATTAATTGTGAGAATTTTTAAGTTAGTGCAATATTGGTTTTATAGATTCAATCTAATCATCTAATGTGACAAATAAAATTCATGGTTATCATTGTAATTCTTGTCACTGTCTATCTCTTTTGTTATTTCTTTTCAATATACATTAAAATAGAATTATCTTGAGGAAGCACTTAATTTCAAATCTACTTATGAATATTCTTGTGATTTGGAATCTATTATCATAATTATTGCATTCTATCTTCATTTTGGATATTAAACAAGTTTAATTTCAGTTATAAACTTACACTTACCAATAAAGGCCCCCTTGTTAAACATCCATGCCATCCATTGAGTTGTTTCAACATGGTCAAGGCCTAACCATATAGGAAACCTGGAGTAATTCAGTTACTTTTTAAGAGAGGTGATTCATCCTTGAGTAACCTGGCATTGGGTGTACTAACATCACCATTAATAGTTACCTTAGATGTGAAGCCCTTTCTTGGATCCCACACATGATGATGATGAAGAATTATTGCAAGTGTTAGTACATAAAAATACCAATAAATAAGAAACAACAAATTTAATTTGATAAGGTTACATATTTTAATGTACTTGACAATATCTCTCTTGATAGCTTGATTGGATAAATGACCACAATAATGCTCTTCTATCTAGTTTCTAGCTACCTTGTAATTTAGAAAAGTATTCACTTTTGTATAAAACTAACACCTTTCCAAAATAAGCTTTCAAGTTTAGGTTATTTTTCTAAGATGACATTTGAAGTTCAAACTAGAAATGTTTGTGGCATCTAAAGCTAACATTTGGAGTTAAAATTTGGGGCAAATTATGTGGGACACTAGCATTGGGAACTATGGTCCTACCATAATTGGTGGTTCAAGGGGCCAAACACTAGATAATTTAACTTATTTTTCTAATTAGGGTCCACAATAGGAAGATTTAATCATGGTTAGATACACCCACCCAAAGTAGTGCTAAAGACAACATAAGATTGTGAGCAACAATAATTTATGATGATAAAACTATGTATGTTGCTACGACATTTTGATATGTTTTGTCTACTACTATTATTTTATTTATCGTGAATGTAGTTCTTATTTTTTATTTCACCGTAGGGTATTATATTTTTGTTATTGGTGTGTGGTCTACTACTATTGTCATTTTAGATCATTCTCCTCTTATTTCTAATGGTGTCAATGTTTTTATTAGTGCCTCCCCTTTGGTGGTGACTTATTTGTTGGTGGATGTAGCTTTTCTCAAGTTGCTAGTTTTGGTGGTAATCATCCTTTGAAGAAGAAATCTCATCCTCTTCTTTGTACCAAATTATCCCCTATCATGGTTTGTGGCCAAGATGTGGTGGAAAATGAAAAATTCTACCAACATAGGAGTTTAGTGTGAAAATTCTCTAATCTGTGACCTTCTTTTCCCAATATTTACAAATGGGTGTTGGTTTTATGGAGGCATCTTGTGGCGAGTAAGATTAGGCTCTTACCCTATGCTTAAGGAGGGAGAAATTTATATTTTAAGCCTTTATCAACCTCCTTTTATCCCCTTATTGAACCACTAAATGTGTATCTAGTATGAGTTAGACTTTTGAACTTACCTCTACAATTTTGGGAGCCTTCATGTTATGAGGCCATTGGTAACTCTATTTGTCTTTTCCTAAAATTTGATGATTCTACTTCATTAATGGGTCAGTCAACATTGTGAACATTCTAATGGATATTGAAATCTCCAAGACCTTTCTTGGAGATGTGGTGTTGATGGTTGGGGATAGGCCTTAAAATCAACTTATTGAATTTGAGGGCCTCCTATTTAGATGTTGATGCTTCTCCATTAGTCACCTAGCTACAAATTGTCCTCTCTCAGGTCATAAGGGCTTTTCTACATGGAGGAAGGATGCTAATACTGACCCTTAACTATCAACACTCCTAGTTTTTTAGATGACTCATCCCAAGATGATGATGTGTCTCTTTCTTCTGATGTGGCTCTAATGCTCTTAGATTATATTATGAAATATCCTTCCCTCCCCATGTAGATTGACCTTCCATTAGCTTAATAACCTCCTTATTGTTCTTCTTATACTGATGGAATCCTATGGGAGAATCCCCCTAATTCACATTGTCTGATTCATGTGAATTCTCCCTCTTCATTTACTAACATATTCTCTATGGGGGTTTCTCCTCATGCTTCCCCTTACAATGAGAATTTGGATGATCATATAATTTGGATTGTTGTTTGTAGGAGGAAAGGTATTTCTTCTTCCTCTTCCCAAACTCACACTCATAATGTGGGTGAAATCTCAATTCCCTCCAAACTTATGTTTGTCTAAGTGGGATGTTGGTAGTCCTTTCTCTCTCTTTTATCATAGCATCTTGAATGCAATTGTTCCTCTCTTTTTTATATATTATTTATGACTTGTTTAGGTTTTTTAATCTAACCTTTTGGGAAAATTTATATAGGTTTGAGACCCTTCTTTCTCACTTATTTTTTTCTATATCTTTATTTTGTAAAAGGATTTGAGCCCTTTCAAAATCTCTTCTTACCTTAATAAAAAATATTCCAAGCTTCTTTACAAAGAGGTCATCTTGATGGTTGAGAATATATGAAGTGGATTCTACCACTTGATTATGAGATTTTACCATTTTTCTATAGGCATTGATTTGATATAGTATATATTACTTATGATTTCAACATCCTTTTTGTAGGATTGCAATATGTTAGGATTCCCAAAGATACTGAGAGGGTGGGGGGGGGGGGGGTGAATCAGTATCTTGCCGGTTAATAGATTTTCTAAACTTATTAAACAAATTGCATTCCAAAATAGTGTACCGGTAAACCATAAATAATGTGGTAAATAAGATCAATAACCACAACATATAAAGCATATCATAACACAATATTTTTAATGAGGAAACCTGGTGTGAGAAAAACCTCGGTGGGATTTGTGACCCACAATATTCACTCACTGGCCAATAAATGAATATTACTTACAATAGGGGCCTGCACATGTAGGAAGGCCAATTGCCTAAAGCTCACTACTTAATTACAAAAAGGGAAGTCTCACTGACTTACAGAAATGGATTATGCAAATCCAATATCATGTACTGATTCAGTTCAACATCTGCTATGCTAGGTTCAGTACTGGTTTAAGCTCATCCAACTTCCATAAACCTTGTTCCAAAATCTGCCTTATTATTTGCATGTTCGCATCTGTCTATTACATTACATTCTTACATAAATGATCTACAAGATCTCATACTTATTGTATGCGGGAAAGTGGGCTGATAAAACTAAATATGTGAAAATATTTCAAAATACTAGTCCACACACACACACAGGACTTCTTGATGCAAGCTATGGAGTAACGTAGTGTTACTCAGCTTCCCAAGGAGGGTCCCATGGTTCTCTATCTCACAATGTCCCTCAAACCAATGTTTTTACTCTCAGATCACTGAGCAAAATGGTTTAGGGATGGCAAATATGAGAACGAGAGATGCTTTTGCTAAATTTAGTATGAAATAGATGTTAAGCTATGTATGATATTAAAAATGTAATAAACTAGATGATAAGATGACGAGGTTAGTATGAATACTATTCTAGCATACTATATTTAGTCTATGATTGAGCTAAAATGATAAAAAAGTACACTAAACATGCATATTTAGTCTAATTCCTGATCTAAAAGAGGCTAAATGATGAGCATATATGAAATGAGAAAGCTTGAAAGAATTTGAGCATAAGTATAATGCTTCAAATTTGAAAGATGATTGTTGAGAATGGAGGAATGAGAGCTCTATTTATAGCATAAACAGGGCAATGGATGGTCCAGATTGAAAGGTTTAATCAAGGGCCAGGTTTGAAAGTTGGGGATCCATGTGCACAATTGGCACCAATGAAATGGTGACAAATGTCAACATAGGGTTGGGTTGAGAGAAGAGGTTGGAGGCATTAAAGGCCTGAGAAGACCTCATGGTTATCTAAAGGCTAAGGGTCAAGTCTAAGTTAGGCTTACCCACTGGATTAAGAGTTAATCCAAAGATAAACCTTTGTGCAAATGATTAAAAGATAATCATGGTCAAAGCATTAATGGCCTGATGAGACCCTTGGGTTGGATAGAGGTTGAGTCAAAACAAATGTTTTAACCATGTGGGAGGGTTTGAATTAACCATTAATGGTTATTGGAGACTTTACGGATTAAGTGGTTGAAGGTTGGAAGCCTTCAATGGTTTTCAAAGACTTTAAGGGTTTTGGTGGTTGAAGGTTGAAAACCTTTAATGGTTATCAAAGACTTTAAGCCATTTGAGAAGTGACTTCCCTTTGCTTAGGGATGTGACAAAATTTAGAGGAGGGTTAGGTTAATTAGAAGTGTTTAGAAGATTCTAGAAGGGATTAGAAAGGGGTTTGGGATTTTACAAGTGGATTGAGGGATAATAGGATTTAATTGAATTAAATGATTTAATTCAATTTGGTTGTAATTAAATAAATTTGATTTATTCAATTTGGGATAACTATTTAATTAAATTTGAATTTAATTAAAAGTGGATAGGGGGGTTTTAATTGAATAAAATGATTTATTCATTAAATGGGTATAGTGAATTTAATTTAAATAAATTGAATAATTTATTTAATTAAATAGAGGAATGTGGATAGTTTAATTAAATTGAATTTAATTAAATAGAGAAATGAACATAAAATATTCATTTAGGAATATGGTCATTTTTACATGTCTACATTTTGCCCCTCTTTGAAGTGACGTGTGTGCACATGTTATTTCAAAAAAAATGATGCTTTATCATGATTTATGATCTAATGCAATTTTTGTGTCGCTTTTTTGATTTGCCAGTCATGCCTCAGATTTGATTTGATGTGTGATGCCCCAGATTCGATATTTTAATGGTGATGCCCCCTCGAGAGATGAATCAATTTTTTTTTTTTTTGGAAAATTGTTGATTTAATTTGATGAAGTTCGTATGATGTGTATGATTTCGTGCATGTAAAAAGTGTGCAGATTGATTCATCTCTCGATAAGTTACAACTGTTTTGGTATAGGGGAGACCGCGACCATATTACAGGGCCAGTCGGCTAACCCTAATTTCATCTTCCTCCTATAAAAGGGGAAAAGGGCTTGATTTAGGTTCATTTGTGCTTTGTTGACTTTGAAGAAAGAGAATTGGCTCTGGAGAGAAAATTCATATTCCCTATCATAGACACCGTTTCGAGTGCGTTCGGAGGTATCGGAGACCTGTAGCGCGTGGACCACCAGTAAGTCAACGTTTTTGACCCCTTTTTGATTTTTTGTTTTGTCATTTTTAGTCACTTTTTGAATTTCAAAGTTTGGGTGCGTCGTTTTAGTGCATCTAGGGTCCACAGTAGCGCATCAAGTTCAAATGTAGGGGTTGCGTCCGAAAACCGTAGGCTAGCGCATAAAACTTTTAGGTTAGCGCATACATGGATAATAGCGCATAGAAAGTGTTGGGTAGCGCATCGCGTCAACAGGGTAGCGCATAGGTGTGACCTAGCGCATAGGGGCCATAGAGGGTCGCATAGGGAAGGGGGTTTAGCGTGTAGGGCTAACCTAGCGCATAGGGCTAAACGGGTAGCGCCTAGGAGGGATAGATTAGTGCGTAGACAGAGTCTAGCGCATAGGATGGGTTAGGTAGCGCAACGGGGGAAAAAAGTAGCACGTAGACAGAGTCTAGCGCATAGAACAGATAGATTAGCGCATAGGAGAGACAACCTAGTGCATGGGGGTGTTTTAGTGCATTTAAGATCTGGTTTAGCGCATCAAATTTTTTTTGCAATTTTGGCCGAATTGAAAATTTGTGTTGTTTGCCTGTTGTGTTTTGATGAATTTACCCAATATGAGTGTTTGTATAACTTGTTTTGATTTGTGAGTTTTCAAGTTATATATAGATATCAATCTGTTGTTTTGATCAAAATATGATGTAGTTGCGTGTTCTGTTTCAAGTTCAATGTGTATGAAAGCCTGAGTTGTGTTACAAGCCGATATGGGTTGGAAACTTGAGTTGTTTTACAAGCTGATATGGGTGGGAAACTTGAGTTGTTTTACAAGTTGATATGAAATGATAGGATTTTGAACTTTGATATAGATGAGCAAATTGTTTCATGTTGTTGATGTAAATTGTATTTTGATATCTTTGTGTTGATGTGGAAACTGATATTGGATATGTTGTGTTTGTTGACAGGAGCGATTGGGTGTTGTACAGTCGAGGGAGAGATTTCCGAGACCGTGGACGTTGATACCGCGATTGTCACAGGCAGATTTGGACATTATAGAGAGATGTGGATTGACCTCACTTCTGGATATGCCTCGGTTCACTGTGAACCGGGGGCTTTTGATAGCGTTGGTAGAGAGGTGGCATAGCGATACGAACACCTTTCATTTTGCCACTGGAGAGATGACAGTGACACCGGAGGATTGCTACCGGATTTTGTAGATTCCTGTAGTAGGGGCACTACTTCCTTATGAGCAGTCAAAGGAGGGTGGCACAGAGGCACTGCACCGGATATTTCAGGATGACACAGTTTGTGGCTATGAGATCCCCTGGCAGGAGTTTTTGGATTTGGGTTATGCACCGCTACCATCTGTATTGGTAGGATTTATTGGGGGATTCCTTTGTCCTGATCGCAGGTCAAAGGGATTCTCGGTGGGATGGGGGTTAGGGTTGGAGGAGATGGTCACACAGGGCCGGAGGTTTGCATGGGGGTCAGCGATGTTGGCTCACTTTTATAGGAGTTTACATGAGGTAGTATACCTCGGTTACGGTAGCTTGTCAGCAGGAGTGACCCTATTACAGGTATGGTGCTGGGAGCACATTCCAGCAGCGAGGCCACTGGCAGATAGAGACAGGCCCATAGGTGCAGCATATGCCTATGGATATAGAGGCCTAGTTGTCCAGCGTAAGCTGGGCAAACTAGAGCATTGGAGGAGGGTTTTTGACGATATAGATACGGTTACCTAGAGACCGTATACAGGTTGCGAGGTATGGGCAGAGGATGGGCTGGAGATGCCCTTTGTATTTATGATGAGGTATCTGATTGGGAGGACCCCATTCGTCATTGAGCGTTTTGTGGTGACCCGAGTTTTGAGGCAGTTCGGGCGCCAGCAGGGTGTTCCACAGGGAGCATGTTTGTATGCACAAAGGCAGCAAGATGTGGCCGATTGGGGGCCGACTATTGATAGTGCGGTGGCAATTGAGGAGTTTGTGGAGTTGGCTAGGCAGATCTGGGATTATGCCCCTGAGATCCAGGATGCGGGCATGACAGATGAGTTCGCCCATTTGTTTGCTGCGTGGGCGGTGGCCAGGATCTCAGATCCAGAGGAGATGAGGCCAGCTTTTGACTCAGATGAGGAGGGGGATGGGGGAGATGATGGCGATGATGGAGATGATGGAGGAGGAGGAGGTAGAGGAGCCAGAGGGAGGCAGGGAGGGAGAGGTGTGGAGAGGGCAGTGCGGCAGGGGAGGATAGAGAGAGGGAGAGGTGGATTGGCTATCAGAGCCGGGAGAGAGGGGAGAGTGGGGGAGGTGCTAGCTGCAGTGGGGGGGTGAGGAGGAGCTGAGGAGACCAACACAGAGGAGGAGGGTAGATGTACTCCCACCTCCAGCACCAAGGATAGGGCGAGTGGGAGGGGTTCCTCCAGCACAGGTACCGCTGCGGGTTCGAGTGCCAGGTCATGTGGAGGATGCGCAGATCTAGACCTTGCAGATTACCGTTCAGCAGCTGCAAGCGCAGATTTCGACCTATCAACGACAGATTTCTTAGTTGACCACTAAGAGAGGTACTGAGATAGAACGGTGAGGATGAGCGGAGGAGGCATTGGTGAGTGTGCAGAGAGCAGCAGCGGGTGGTCCGATGAGAGATACCCTTAGAGAGCTGACGCAGAGAGTGCATGAGGTAGAGTATTATAGGCGGCATTATGAGGATGCAGTACCCAGGGAGCGGCGAGTGGAGAGTTTTGCACAGTCGAGATCTAGTCGATCTCGAGCCACTAGGACACGATCTAAGAACCGAGGTGTGACGGGGCCACCGAGACAGGACCCTCTTGGAGATCTAAGGGCGGGTGCATCGGGAGTGAGACCATCTCCGTCAGGAGATAGTCATACTTGAGAGACAGGGTCTCTGTTGTATTTTTGAGCAGTTGTTATTTGTTGGACACATTTTGTACATTTTGATCAGTTTTGAGAGATATATATATATATATATATATATATATATATATATATATATATATATATATATATATATATATATACGACACCATTTTTGATCATGTGATGTGTTGATATGGATGCATTGATTTTATGTGATGATGTAATGCTTAAATATATGATGTAATGTATGATGCAGGATGTATGCTTTTTATATGCTGTGAGATGTATCTTGAAAATGAGATGTATGTTTTATTTATGCTGCTAAATGTATCGTGATATGTAAATGATGTTAAATGATATGGAATGATGTGTATGCAACTAATTGTAAAATGATATGCAACTAATTATTTTTGGAGCATCCCTCATTCTGTATTTGCCATCCGATATAACCATATTTTTGCTTTCTTTGTAAATATCATCATTGAGCATTTATTGATATTAGGATATGTTGAAAATTTATACAAGCATAATGGTATATTTGAACCATAATGACCTGAGTAAAATTTACATGATATTTGATTTTGCAAGATAGCACAAGCGTCAAGGTATAATTGAACCAGGACGACCTGAGTGCGTATTGTGTAAACAGACAAGATTTGATCATTTGTATGCGTGAAGTGGAATCAAGCCTTCAGTGATATTCGATGTATCACGTCTCGAGGCATGTATTTACACAGGACAAGTGATCGCCTCCCAAACAGAAGACTAAGAAAATATTGGAAGTTCCCCTTGACCTCTAGCTGTGAAGCATTTAGTGAGACAAGGAAGAGAATCCAATAATGCAAAAAGTTCAAAATGCAAAACTAGTTAAGATTTTATGCTATAGTGCAACATTCAGTACTTCAGAAAATCATCCATCCTTGATATTTGTGTGAATTGTTTAGTTTTGGTTTTTGCGATGAAGCGTAGTGTGTTTGGTTTTTGTGGTTTGTTGGATGTCATGTTTTTGAGTTTTGCATCTGGTCTTGATGTTTTGAATGTTTGTAATATTGATACGATTTACATGCCCCTAGCTGAGTGTGCCTCTTGATGTGAATATATACAGTGATTCCAAGCCATGGTGGATTAGTGGTAAGAGGATATATATAGACAAATCAGGATAGTGACTATGCTAAGTATGTCCTGAATGGATATTTGCTAAGTGTCGGGCGATGGCCAATTGTGTTTGTATGGATAACATGGTATGGAAATAGATAGAGGAGCCGTTCTTTCGCAAGGGCGCCTGTTTACCAGGTTTTCACCCTTTGTTTTTATTGTACGTTGTTTTTTCCTTTTCTGAATTTTTTTTTTTTTTTGTTTGTTTGTTTTGGGCTTTTTCCGTGCACAAGGCTACTTTAAGTATAGTACCTTTTCAGATGGATGCTGTTAGTTGGTTCGTTGAGCACATCTCCTTCAGAATTTGTTAGCTGATAAGCACCTAATCCATAAACGGATATGATAACATAGGGACCCAACCAGTTAGGTTCAAATTTCCCTTTCTTTTCTCGATCTTGCTGATTTCTTGGATTTTCTTTGAGGACTAGGTCACCAACCTTGAAGTTGCGAGGAATGACCTTGTGATTGTAGCTCCTGCATATGCATTGCTGATATGCTTTGAGATGAGTATAAGCATGTTGGCGTCTTTCATCTAATAGCTCAAGTTCTTGTAGACGATTAACTCGATACTCTTCATCTGGGATTAAGCCTTTCAAAGAGACTCAGAGAGATGGGATCTCTACCTCTAGGGGTAAAATAGCCTCTGATCCATAAACCAATGAGTATGGTGTGGCTCCTGTAGGTGTGCGAATGCTGGTCCTGTATGCCCAAAGTGCTGGATTGAGTTGTACATGCCAATCTTTGCCTACATCATTCACTGTTTTCTTGAGGATTTTCAGTATTGTCTTGTTAGATGCTTCCGCTTGACCATTTTCCTGTGGGTAATATGGTGTAGAGAACCTATGTTGGATTTTGAATTTTTCACATAGCTCTTGGACATCTTGATTTTTGAAGGGCTGTCCATTATCTGTAATGATTGAACTTGGAATACCATATCTGCAGATCAGATAATTTAGGATAAAACAGGCAATTTGTTTCCTGGTCACCGTGGTCATGGGAACTACTTCTATCCATTTGGTAAAGTATTCTGTTGCTGTTATAATGAACTTGTGTCCATTTGAAGATGATGGATGAATTTTGCCAACTAGGTCCAGTCCCCACTGGCAAAAGGGCCATGATGTTGTAAAGGGCTGCAGTTCCTATGCTGGTGCATGTATTAGATAACCATGAATTTGGCATTTAGGACATTTCTTGGCGAAATGATATGAGTCTTTCTCCATTGTAGGCCAGTAGTATCCCATCCTTAGAAGCTTTTTAGCAAGAGTAGTGCCACTTGAATGTGTGCCACAAATACCTTCATGAAGCTCGTGTAAAGCCAAATCGGAATCATTACGATCAAGACAATGAAGAAGAGTACCATCGAGATCTCGACGATATAAAGTATCAGCGGTAAGGGTATAATGGGCAGCTTGTCGGATAAAGTTACTTTTTTGGTTACGGGATTGGTCAATGGGTAAGATATTATGCTTGAGGTAGTCGTATATTGGTCCATATAACGGAGAATCTGAACCAGTCAAGGCATAGATAACATGGGATTCAGAGTGGTCATAGGCGGGGGAGAACAGTTGCTCTACCAGGAACTCATAACGACTCTGTTGCTCTGGAATTTGTAGTAGCGAAGCGATTGTAGCCATTGCATCAGCTGCTTTGTTGTTCAACCTTGGTATTTGCTCAAAGGTGATGTGCACAAAATACTATTTGAAGTCATCCACCATTCGTTTGTAGGGTAGTAGCTTGTCGTCCTTTGTCTGATAGTTGTTATTGATTTGATTAATGACCAGTTGTGAGTCGCCATAGACTTTTAACTCTGTGATTTTCCATTCTACGGCCATTTTGATGCCTATGACCAGTGCCTCATATTCAACGACATTATTGGTGCATGGAAACATAAGTTTGTATGATCTGGGTATAGTGTTCTTCAGGAGTGATGAACAGAATGTCGGCCCCTAAACCATGTTGAGTATAGGATCCGTCAAAGTATAGGGTCCAGTGTTTGGTAGAAAGAGCAAGAATGTCCCTGTTAGGAAATTCGATCTCCATGGTGTGTTTGCCTGGGAGTGGTGCTTCAGCCAACTGATCTATAATTGCCTGTCCTTTGATGGCTCGTCTTTATGTGTATTGGATGTCAAATTCACTGAGAATCATGACCCATTTAGCTAATCGGCCTGTAAGAGCTGCCTTGCTGAGTAGATATTTGAGAGGATCAATTTTTGCTACTAGCTTTATAGTGTGTGCTAGCATATAATGTCGGAACTTCTGAGATGCGAAAACCACTGTTAGGCAAGCCTTTTCAATGAATGTATAGTTGAGTTCATAGCCATTCAATGTTCTACTGATGTAGTATATGACGCGTTCCTTTCCTTGTTGATCTTCTTGTGCCAATAATGCTCCCAGTGAAATATCTGTTGTTGAGATATGTAGAATAAGTGGCTTTCCGGCGACTGGTGGTACTAGAACTGGTGGATTCATTAGGTACTGTTTGATTTGATAAAAAGATTCTGCACACTTAGCCTCCCATTTGAATGGTACATTTTTGTGTAGCAAATGGTTAAATGGTAGACTTTTATCTACTAGCTGAGCGATGAATCGCCTGATTGATTGAAGTCATCCCTGTAGAGATTTGAGTTGACTGATATTCTGTGGTGGTGGCATTTCCATAATGGCTTGTACCTTTGCTGGATCAACTTCAATACCCTTAGCTGAGACTATGTAGCCTAGTAACTTGCCTGATGTAACCCCGAAGACACACTTCTTAGGGTTAAGCCTGACTTGGAATTTCTCCAATCGATCAAAAATCTTTGTTAGGATGCCAAGATGTTCTGCTCTAGTGAAGGATTTAGCTAGTAAGTCATCCACATAGTCTTCCATAAATGTGTGCATCATGTCATGGAATATTGTGGTCATTGCTCTTTGATAAGTGGCCCCTGCATTCTTTAAGCCGAAAGGCATAACATTCCAACAGTACGTTCCCCAAGGACAGGTGAACGCGGTTTTATCTTGATCTTCTGGGGCTATTTTGATTTGATTATAGCCTGAGAAACCATCCATTAGTGAGAGCATTGCATGGCCTGCTGTGAGATCTACAATTATGTCGATACTTGGCAGAGGAAAGTCATCCTTTGGACAAGCTTTGTTGACATCTCTAAAGTCAGTGCATATTCTGATACTACCATCTGGTTTTGATACTGGAATGATATTGGAAATCCACTCTGCATAGTCAATGGGTTGGATGAATCCGACGTCTAATAATTTCTTTAGTTCAGTTTTGACCATGAGTGCCACCTATGGATTCATCTTTCGTAGCTTTTGCTTGACTGGCTTAACTCCTACAGAGATGGACAGATGATGCATGATTAAGTGTGGATCCACTCCGGGCATATCAGCATATGACCAAGCAAAGTTGATTTGCTATTTTTTAAAGAAGATGATGAATGCCGATCTTTCTTCCTCGGTCAGAGATTCTGCAAGGTGTATATTTCTGGCTGCTTCTGTGGTACCAATGTTGATTGATTGAGTGGGCTCAATCAATATGGGCGATCACTCATGAAAGTGCTTAGGAAGAGTGTCAAGTCTCCCATCATTAGGTGCCTTAAAAAGGTCTTCACCCTCCGATGCGTCCTTTATTTTTACTTTTTTATGATCTAGAGTTGCCATTGACTAGTTTTCAGCATTAGATTCTTTATTTGATTGATTTTTGCGACTGAGAAACTTGGCACTCCCTAATTGACAGATATCGTTAATTTGTTCACTGGTAGAGCCTATTTCCGGATTTACGGTACATAGGTAATGGACAATAGATGCATCATCTAGGAAAATTGGTATATCATTTGTTTCAGGTTCGTCCCAGTCGATGAGGTCAGGAAAGACAAGTGGTAAGGAATCGTTGGGTGGATCAAGTTCGGCTACCGTAAGTGTTAGGATAGAGTTTTCATCGTGTCGAGTTTTGGTTTTAAATAAATTTAGGATTTCGTCGAGGTCCTCGATGGTATCATCTTCCACATAGACTTGTTCATAATGTTTCTATTCACTTTCCTGAGTGTCATATATATTTTGCGGTCCAAATTCAAGGGGTCTATCTTCTGCGTTATGTTCTTCCTGAGAAAGGGATATAGAATTAGTATCATCCAGGATATCAGTAGTAGCATTGGAGCAGGTACCCCATTCATATTCATTGGAATCTGTCTCATAGGCATCATCCCAGATTCTATCTGTGCTGTAAACAGGTGTGTTGTATGGTGAAAACAAATCTTTGATGATGGATACCATTTTGATGGTTTTTGTAGATTCTGTATCAGATCCGTCTTCTACTTGCTGGATTTGTTCATAGACTGTACTTTCTCGGGGAGAAATAACGGTATCTGGAGATGACCTAATTTGTTCTTGAGATATTGGTGTTTGAATATGAGCTACTGCTGCAGATAGGGCCTTCTTGTGACTTAGAAGCTTTTCCTGATGTAACTTCTGATCTTGACGTTCCCGTGCCTTGCGGATTGTTTCTGCTGATTCAAAAAGTGCTTCCTGCCAGGATTCTTCTTTGTACTTCTTCTTTTCCTTCAATTGAGGTTTTGTAGTTGTGTGTGGCGGCCGTTTTAATAGGAATGTGAGTTTAGAACCCAATCTTGCTTTGTTCCTACTAGGTTGTGAAGGAAGATCTATAGGTTCAGTGACTCCTTCTTTGCATTTTCCAATAGGTCCATTACCTCCATATCCCATTTGTTTCATGATTAAGTAGCCTTTTCCATACAGGTGTGTTGGTAGAACAATGTCCAAAGCGGCTGCTCTATGATTTTCTTCCTCATCTTTGTATAACCAGCTAAGAACGTCCTTGTCCTCTGATTCATGTGCTAGAGTACCCAATTGGATGAAGGTACCATCAAATTTAGTGATGGGCTGAGTAGCTAGTTGTGTTGATGTAGTAGGCAAACCATGCGATCTAGGTGAGGTTGGCAATTTTGCCAAACATAAAGGCTCCAAAGAGTATTCTCCCATGCCTTGGTCTTTGATTTGCATTTTCTGCTTGAAATCTACCCATAAGGAGTTGGGTTTTGTTGTGTGTGGATCTGATGTTGAAGTTTGCTGCTTTTCTTTATTATGAGGAACCAAACTGTCCTGGGCTGCCCCCATTGCATTGCAATGTTGAAATGGATTGTGATCAGCAGATATGGAGATTTCTTGTCCATCATAAGGAAACTTGACACACTGGTGATATGTAGAAGGTACTGCTTGCATTTCATGTATCCAGGGTCGTCCTAACAAAATATTGTAGGTTAGATCAATATCTAAGACCTGACATATAGTATCCTTTTGTACTAGGCCTACTTGTATAGGTAATATCAATGTGCCTTTAGAGGACCGCTCTTCATCATCATATGCTTTTATGGTAATCTTTTTGCAAGGATCAATAGATTCTTCTGAGAAGCCTAATGCACGGATAAGCTTTAAAGTACATATATTAAGGCCGGCTCCTCCATCGATTAGGACTCTCTTGACTCGGTGTTTGCAAACAATGATTTCAATATGAAGAGGAGTATTATGTGGATGACTCAATGAGGTATTGTCATGCTCTGAGAAGGTGAGGTTATGAGGTCCTATCATATGGGCGACCATGGCTTGAAATTTGTCTGTATCCAGATTTTGAGGTACATTTGTTTCCAATAGTGCTTGCTCCAATATGTCTTTGTGCTTGGGTGATGTTTCAATAATTCCAGGATAGATATCTGAGCCGGAGTCTTGAGTAGTTGGTTAACCAAGTCATATTGGATTTTTGGTGTGGCGGTTGTAGGTGCAGTATGTCCCTTCAAGACATATTTCTGAGTGCGGGTTGTTACATTGATAGATTCATGATCACGCTGATCTCGGATGGTGATGACATTTATTTGATGATCTTCAGCTGATATATGGTTGATAGTGTTATTGTAGATGTGATTAATACGAGCTCCGCGTGTATCATCTGAAGTTGATGCTCCATCCTTGTTGTAATATGGGAGAGGATTTTTAAAGGCTCCGTGATCACCATTTGTTTTGAGACCATCAACCGTTAAGTCACCTCGATCAATCATGTCCTGGACTATGTGTTTCAATCTCATACATTCGTTTGTTCTATGACCCTTGTTACGATGGAAATCACAATAGTGTGAATCATTCCACCAAGGTGGTTTGATTGGGGGTTCATAATTGTTGATTGGAGGCAACGAAAGAATCTTGTGTGCCAAAAGTTCTCTGAATGCTGATTCTAATGATTGTCCCAGTGGTGTAAAAATACGCTTTTGGAAATTGTTTGTGTTGCGTGAATTGTTGTTAGGTCCTGGATTCATGTTTTTGTTTTCAGTATCGTTGGTGTTGTTCGTGTTGAGTTGTCCTTGATCATTGTTTGGTGCATATGTGTTAGCACCGGGGGTAGCATTTTTAGGATTTTTCGGATTTTGAGGATTTCCGGATAATGCCAGCACTGGTTGCTTAGATTTGGGATCATATGATTCATTGTTGCCTTCATTTTTGTTTCAAGTCCAAAATCAAAATTTGTCAAGGTTGGTGTTGTTCTGGTTATTGTAGTTTGATGAGTTTGTTCCTTCCTTGTAGAATTTGAGTGTTCCCTTTTTGACACATGCTTCCTCTACTTGAATGCCATTTTCAATCAATTTAGCGAAAGATGGTATGCATTGAAGTTTTAGTCTGTAACTCATTTCCCCATTCAAGTTATCAATGAAGATTTCCATTTTCTCTTTTTTAGGAATATCTCGAGGATATCTGGAGACCATGCGTCGCCAATGTTGAAGGAACGTCATGAATGTTTCATTGTTCTTTTGTTTGGTGTTGCAAACGTCTAGCATGGTTATGGCATGTTGGATGTTGTAGGAATAGTGGGTTATGAATTTGTTAACCAATTCATCAAATGATCTAACAGGTGGCAAAATTTTGGATAACCATTCCATGGTTTGCCCACCCAAGCTTCTGGGGAATAACCTCAACAAATAGGTGTCATCATGAGCGAATTCAAGGCTTAGTGTGCAAAATTTCCGTACATGATCTCTAGGATCACTTTTCCCATCATATTTATCAAATTTGGGAACGTCCGAGTTTGGAGGAAAAGGCACCATGTTCAAGCTTCTGTCAAATGTATAAGGATAGATTTCATTTAAAGAGTACCGCACTGTTGTCCCTTGTTGCATATCCTGTATTTGCCTTTGCAACATTTGCATTTGTTGAGTAAGGGCTGCCAAGGGTATATTGTCTTGTCGAGGAAAAAGTTCTTGCCTTGTATTGGTTCTTAGTTGAAAAGGTGTGGTAAATGGTATATGTTGCTTTGGTGTTTCTAGCTCAGGTATACGCATTTCTGGTATGCGTTGTTCTGGAATGTGTTGTTCAAAGTTATGTTGTTCAGGTATGCGAGTTTCTTCTTCTTTGTTTTGTTCTTGATATGCATATTGCCGAGATCCGGTTTGAAAAATGTTTGGGTCAAAATCTTCAGGAAGTTTAACGCCCTTGCTTGTGAGCATCAACAGATATTTTTCCTTGTCATTTTCCATGAGCTTTTCGACAAGTTTTTGGAAGGAGGGATTTACTTGACATTCCCAAAGAAGGGCTTCAGTAATTTTAGGTTCTTCTACGAGTGGAACTTCAAAAGGATTTGATAATCTTCGATTCATACTGGACTCAGCGGGTGTCTCACTTTGTTTGTTACTTTGAGAGCGAGTAACAAGCATTTTAGTAGAAGCTTTCAGTGATGAAAGGGACAAAAACCTCTTCGATGTGTTGCTCGGGCATTGGTGGCTCTGGTCGAGATGTGTTATATGTGATGCACTCGTCGGGCAAGAATGCTGGATTGATTTTTCCACCGCGGTTTATGGTTTGATTAAAAGCAGACTTTTGATAGTATGCTCTTGTTTTCAAGGGTTCCTTGTCAAATTCGCTAGATTTGTTTTGGATATAACGTTTGACGTGATGAAGGAATACCTGATGAGATTTGAAGAGTTGACGATTGATGTATAAAAACTTATTTCTCTTGATGAATTTGGAAAAATTAGGTTGTCGTTTCTTTAACGTGATGTTATGATAGAGGTTCTTTCTTCTCAGAATAAGGGGATTAGTCATGCAAGAGTGATCAATGATTTCCTTTGATTGGTTTGGATTCAGTTGATTCTTGTTTTGGAAATTTCAAATCTTACTTTATCAGAGTGAAGGTTTAGATGTCCCTTCACGATAAAGCGTGTCAAATGATATGGATAAAAGCATCCCGATCTGAAAACTGGATTTGACGATTTGAGAATTTTAAACAAGTGTTTTGAGATAGAAATCCATAAGATGGTAAAGGATTTTGATGACACTGATGATGAAATTTTTTTTGGATTATGATAGGAGAGACATCCTCTATTATGCGATTTGTTTAGGATTCAGACAACTTTGTTTGACACAAATTTAGCTTGAGAAAAGTTTTTAATAGTTTGTTTTTGTCACTCTGGTTTGATAAAAGATGATTTTTGATGAAAAAGTCTTCTAAAATGTTTTTGAAATTTTCAAAATTTTTCAATTTTGGACTCTCTGTTTTTCGGCCTTAGATCACGCGCTAAAACAGAGTTTACATGCGCTACTGAATTTACCTGATGCGCTAAAGGAATGAGCACACATGCTAATCTGCCCCTAGATACGTGCTAAAGTTTGGATTTTGGAAATTTTTTGTTTAACTATGAAAAATCTACGCGCTATACTGGGCTTTACACACGCTAACTGTTGGAGTATATGCGCTAAAATATGGTTTTTACGTGCTAAGCTATTTCTTCCACGCGCTAAAGTTAGGACTGTTGAAATTTGTTGTTGAATTTTTTGAAAAAGTTACGCGCTACACTGGGCCTGTGAAGTGCTAACTGTTTTGTTTTATGCGTTAATTCTTAGTTCCCACGCGCTAAGAGGTTGCTGCGACGTGCTAGACTGTGTTGTGGATGCGCTAAAGGATTATTACTGTTTTTGCCTGAGGATAAAATGCTACTGTTTTAATTTCACGCGCTAATGTGAGGTTTGGATGCGCTAACAAAAGTCTTCCACGCGCTAAGATGTTGTTCTTATGCGCTAGACTGCCCTGATTTTTCCATTTGGGTGATTTCTTGAGGTTTTTGATTTTTGTTGAGAAATTTTCAAGTGCGATGGATGATTTTCTGAAGTAATAACTGCAAGCATGGCACAAAAAGTACAACCATTTTGCCTAATCTAACAAAAAGTGTATGTTCTATGAGGATGTGTTCAAATCCCCAATGTTTTAACAGGTTTGGATACAAGTAAGACACTTCAGACAGACTCTTTAGTCAAGGGTCATAAATAACATCATAGCCCACTAGTCTCGATACTCCATCAGCTCAAACAGCCGTGTCACCCCCTAGAGGGTGCCCGTTTTTTTGCTTTTTGCTAGAAGTTAACCCAAAGTGAATTGCTTCACAGTTGAGTAGTTATCTTGGGAGATATATGGTGAGTAATCTTGGGGGCGGATTCTTCCCCACCCTTGCACTATGATGTTACAAATGTTTGGTTACTGACTCGGTTCAAAGTTTCTAATTCTATGGTTCTTAATCAGGCTTCTTGTTCGGCCGTTAGTGATAAACTCCCTCAGGAGGCTTCCCAACCTTTTGAACAAAGACTTTACGTATCTCAAGGATACTGGGGGAAGGCTAATCACTGCGCGCAACCGTTGAACAGGACTTTCGTCACTTTCCACATTTGATTATAGTGGGTTGGAATTCTTGGCGTCAAAGCCGTTCCCCACTTAGGCCATTCCCTTCACACCGGCCATAAATGGCTTTAAGAGTTGATTGCAACTCCTCGGGAAGGCAGGCCTGCTAAAGGTTTTAAATGCTTGAATTACTGAAAGCTGTAAGAGTGGTCTAGATTTTTGATCACCCAGTTAAGGGGAGAGCATATTCCTTCCACTTTCGAGACAAGGCAATCAAGTTGTTCTTTTTATCCTTCAAAACAATGATTTGCTAACTTCTATTTGGAGATGTTGCTCCAACAAGCATGATGTCCTTTTTAATCTTGAAAAGAAAGATTTTCTGATCTATAAAAAGGAAATGGTCAACAAAGCAAATTTCCGATTTGAAGGTCAACAAAATAAAACGTTTTTAAAATAAAATTCCTCGCCCTACCTGCAAGAAACTGTTAGAATCCTGCAAGCAAACCAAAAAAAGAAAAATTGTTTAGCGAATATGGGGGACTTCCACAAGTCTAATATTCCAGTTCGGTTACAATAAAAAAAATTTTGTTTTTGTTTTTCTTTGACTGTGATGCGCTACAGAACAAACTGTACGCGCTACAGTATATGATCTATGCGCTAAAATTTATGCTAAACGCACTACTCTGTTCTCTGGATGCGCTACTGTGGGTTCTGGAAGCGCTATTCTGTGTTTTTTTTTTTTGACGCTGCAGGTAATTTCAAATATGATGCGCTAATGTATGAGTTGCACGCGCTATATTATGGATTAGAAGTGCTGGAATGGGGATCTTATGTGCTATTCTGGTTGTTGAATGCGCTGCTCTGTGTTTCGCCCGCGTCAAGACCTACAGGAAAATGTTAGAGGGAGTCATGTGCTGCAAAAATGTTTCCACGCGCTAGTTTTCAGACCCCACGCGCTAAACAGGGAGTTGGATGCTATAGTCTGTTTCCTTGATGCGCTAAACAGTGAGTTGAAAGCGCTAATTTATTTTTCCCGCGTGCCTGCAAAAGAGGTTAGTTTCAAAAACCGATGTGATATTTGGGGTCGGGCCCCACGATGGGTGCCAGAAATGTATGCGGGAAAAATGGGCTGATAAAACTAAATATGAGAAAATATTTCAAAATACTAGTCCACACACACACACAGGACTTCTTGATGCAAGCTATGGATTAACGTAGTGTTACTCAGCTTCCCAAGGAGGGTCCCATGGTTCTCTATCTCACAATGTCCCTCAAACCAATGTTTTTGCTCTCAGATCACTGAGCAAAACGGTTTAGGGATGGCAAATATGAGAACGAGAGATGCTTTTGCTAAATTTAGTATGAAATAGATGTTAAGCTATGTATGATATTAAAAATGCAATAAACTACATGATAAGATGATGAGGTTAGTATGAATATTATTCTAGCATACTATATTTAGTCTATGATTGAGCTAAAATGATAAAAAAGTACACTAAACATGCATATTTAGTCTAATTCCTGATCTAAAAGAGGCTAAATGATGAGCATATATGAAATGAGAAAGCTTGAAATAATTTGAGCATAAGTATAATGCTTCAAATTTGAAAGATGATTGTTGAGAATGGAGGAATGAGAGCTCTATTTATAGCATAAACAGGGCAATGGATGGTCCAGATTGAAAGGTTTAATCAAGGGTCAGGTTTGAAAGTTGGGGATCCATGTGCACAATTGGCACCAATGAAATGGTGACAAATGTCAACATAGGGTTGAGTTGAGAGAAGAGGTTGGAGGCATTAAAGGCCTGAGAAGACCTCATGGTTATCTAAAGGCTAAGGGTCAAGTCTAAGTTAGGCTTACCCACTGGATTAAGAGTTAATCCAAAGATAAACCTTTGTGCAAATGATTAAAAGATAATCATGGTCAAAGCATTAATGGCCTGATGAGACCCTTGGGTTGGATAGAGGTTGAGTCAAAACAAATTTTTTAACCATGTGGGAGGGTTTGAATTAACCATTAATGGTTATTGGAGACTTTACGGATTAAGTGGTTGAAGGTTGGAAGCCTTCAATGGTTTTCAAAGACTTTAAGGGTTTTGGTGGTTGAAGGTTGAAAACCTTTAATGGTTATCAAAGACTTTAAGCCATTTGAGAAGTGACTTCCCTTTGCTTAGGGATGTGACAAAATTTAGAGGAGGGTTAGGTTAATTAGAAGTGTTTAGAAGATTCTAGAAGGGATTAGAAAGGGGTTTGGGATTTTACAAGTGGATGGAGGGATAATAGGATTTAATTGAATTAAATGATTTAATTCAATTTGGTTGTAATTAAATAAATTTGATTTATTCAATTTGGGATAACTATTTAATTAAATTTGAATTTAATTAAAAGTGGATAGGGGGGTTTTAATTGAATAAAATGATTTATTCATTAAATGGGTATAGTGAATTTAATTTAAATAAATTGAATAATTTATTTAATTAAATAGAGGAATGTGGATAGTTTAATTAAATTGGATTTAATTAAATAGAGAAATGAACATAAAATATTCATTTAGGAATATGGTCATTTTTATACGTCTACACTTATATATGAGTCTTATTACAATTTGCCTTGTCGGCTTACAAAAATATTTTACAATTAAATACAAAATAAAATCCTGTCGGCTGGGGTGCCGGTAATCATCTTGCCGGTGCCGGTGCTGGTGCCTGTCGGTGCCATAGGATTGTAAGGTTGCCATCAATGACAATACCTTCATTACCTACAATTTCTCATTGGAGTGTGCATTTCCCAACAATCTCCCCCTTTGGCATTGATGGCAACACTCATGAGAAAAAGTCAAAATTGTATCAAAAAATGTGTTGTCCAAAAATCTGTCTTACCAAAACCGTGTGCTCCAAAAATGTGTGCTCCCCGTGAGCAGATGATCTCTTATGTCAATCTTTTTTTCTCATTCTACTACTCCCTCTTTGGCATCAATGACAAAGGCTGTCAATTAATGTCAATTAAGTGTAGTTCTTGTCAAGATCCCTATAACCAGTGGGTTACAATCTGGTATAGATCCGCTATTGCAAAATTCAAGTTGTTAGTGAACCTCTCACTATCCTTCAATGCTGCTTTTTTCCTTTGGATGGTACCAGTGAGTATGTACATTTTCTCTTTCGGTGTCTTAAGTCCTAGAACAAGAGCCTCAAAAATCTCTTTTCTCAAAGAGATGAGGATGTCTAGTTTTGGACCAAGTCTGCATTTGAGTTCCTTAGCCTTGTATTTTATACTTTCCTTTTTCTTCTCCAATTTCTCAAGTTTCTCCTTAAATCCAGCTATCTCTTGTTCTATAAGTGATATGGGTTTTGATGAACCAATGAGATTGTCAGCTATATCATTTATTTCTTTTTGTACTGTGCTGATTTCCTTGTCAATATCCACTGTCAGAAGATCTGTCTTGTAGGTGTCTTTTTACAGTTCCTTAAATTCCGTTAAGGTTTTTTTTAGTGCCGATAGAAGGGTGTCAATGTGTTCCATGCACTTCTTTATTGTCTCTTCAAAGAATTTTTCTTTTTCCTTGTTCATTTTCTCACTGAATGTCTCCTCATTAATCTAATCAACTGTCAAAAGATTGCCAGTGATGTACTTAGACAATGTGTCTAATTGACTCAAAGAATCTTTATTTTCCACATTGCACTTGGGTGAAATCAATTTCAATAAAGGAATTGTGTTATCAATAGCTTTATATGCCTGTGCATTACACTCTATGATTTTCTTGATGGAGTCCAATAAAACCTCTGTTACATTTGTCGGTCTGAATTCTGTTAAGGAAGAACCTAAAGATTGTCCAACTACCTTAACAATCTACAATTTGCCGATGTGAGTAACCTCTTTTCTTATGTTGACCTTTGGTAGGTCAGTTTGAGTTAGCATTTCTACTAGCAAAGGTTTGGGTTTCTCAGCTGTTGCAGGTGGCATTATCTCTGTCTGAACCTTTTCCTCTTCATGTTTTCCAGAATGTACCTTTGTCAGTTTCTTTGTGCTTTCCATTACTGGTTTCTCTGATTGTGACTTGGTGTTTTCTACCAGTTTTTCTGTAAGTACCTCTGAACTGTCTACTGCCAATATCTCAACAGATTTATCAGTAGCTGGTTGCTCAGTAGGTTTTTTAGTTTGTACATCAGTGGTATCTGTCTTTCCAGTATCTAGGGGATCAGTTGATAGTTTAGTGTGTGTTTCAATCCCAATCTCAATGTTTCCAACTATATCCTCAACATTTGTCTCAACTGTAATGTTTTCTGCTGGTGGCTCAGTTGCCACATCTCTCTTCTTAGTTGTTTCCTTATCAAACACAATGTTGACTTCTTGTGTGTCAATATTCATGGTATACAACACCTCTGAATTAGGATTAGGATCCTCATGTGTAGTTTCCATACTCTCCAGATTATCTGTTACCGGTGGTGTATCAACAGTTTGTGCCGGTGGAGTATCAGAAGGAGGTGGGGGCAAGTTATCTGTTACTTTTATGCTCAAAGGACCACCTACCTCGCCTTTACCTTTATCTTTTTTGTTTTCCTTTTGATAGACTTTGAAAGTCTTTGGTCATTTAAGTTCTTCTTGTTTTTCCTTCTCTACAAAGAAGATATCCCATTTGTCTGTTGTCTCTTCAGTGATCTCATTTACTCTGCCAACCATTAATGCTACATGCCAGTGACCGGTGGAAAATACAGTCCTATTTGCTTCACTTATCAGCTCATCAATCTCTTATGCTGATCTTACTGGGTGAATTGCAAGTAGTTTCTCTATCTTTATCTTCTTGTCCAATTCAACAATTGCTAACCTTTTTGCATCTAACCTTCTGTACAAGTCACTAGGTAGATCATCTACAACTTCTATAAAAAATTTCTTATAAATATCTAAGTGTAGAATAACACTGTTTTCTATGCTTTCCTTTTTTTCATTAGTGAACGTGTTATACAACTTGCTGACATTTGACAAGTTACCATCTTTAGTTATTTCATTCAAAAGGTTGTCTAAGGGAGGGACAACTTGTTTTGCCTTTTTCTTCCTGGGTGTTATTTTCTTTGCCGAAGGCCTTACTGCCTGTTGTTTCTATCTTGTTCTTTTAGGTGTAGGAGTGGGTACTGGTGAAGTTTTTCTTTTTCTTACTACCCTTTTGAATTCAACAAGTATTTCACTATTAGAGGAGGTACCAACTGGTGAAAGATGTGTTTCCGGTTGTAATCCTTCCAAGTCGCTCTCTTTAATACCAGTCATATTCAATATATCTTCCTTGATTTCTTTTGCCTGTCTGGTTGCCTTTCTAATTGTTTGTTCTATTTTATTTATTCATTTCTGTGATTGAACTTTGCTTTCAATGGTTTTCGCATTTCTAAATACTTCTTCTGTTGGTTCTTTAGGGGCTTCTAGAAGGGATTTTGCATAAGTTTCTATTGTGTTTTCATCTGCCTCATAACCCCTCTCTGTAACCCAAACTATCCTCAGAACCACTGCCTCCATCCAGATTTCATCCTTCTTTATAACAAAACATATCTCATTTTGATATTTATCAACTATGGATTGAGATAGTCTTTCCCTAATTTTTATTCTAGCCTTCACTGCCTGAAAGTGTTCAATTATGTTCTTCTCCTTGTCATCTCCCATGTTATTAAGAATATCCAAAATTTATTTTCCTACCGGAATGTCAAATCCAAAATCCTTTCTACCAATACCGGGAGCTTCCTTGGTGATATACAACAATAGACATACAAGTAGGCTACCAAATCTGAATGTTCCTTTCTTGTCACCCTTAAGTTTCTTCAGATTGTCTATTAGCTCATCTTTTAACCATTCGTACATGTCAATATTTGCATTACTATTTACTAAGTCATAAGAACTCTTGATACATAAAATAGAAACAAAGTTTAATCTGTTGGCATGTGTAGCTTTGTATCCAAGAATCATGCTAATGAATCTTACATTGATATCCTTTACATCATTGACTCTTAGGGATCTCTTGTCAAAGGTTGCGCCGGTTAGGGTCATTACAGTGTCGTTTGGAACGTTTTTAGTCTTGTCAGGCCTGCTACCGGTGGAAGGTAAGCCTGTCACTTCCCTAACTGCTTCTTTTGTTATCTTATGAATGAAATCTAGCCAAAAGAACTCCCCATGAACTCTGCTCAATACAATCCTTATAACCTCTTTGGTAAAATCAGGAATGCTAAGTATCTCCACAAAACCTAGGGTTTCAACTATCTTGTGTTCCAGTTTTACATTACCATTTTCATCACATATTACTATCCTATACATATTCATAATCTCATCAGCACCTAGTTCTTCAATATGACAATGTATGTAAATTCTAGGATCCTTAGCATAAGCAACTCCTTTGGGTATCATCCTTCTTTGCTACTTTGGGAATTATTTTAAATACGAGCCTAGGGCATTTAATCACTTCAATTACAGTAGGGTTTGCAATGAATTCAGGTGTAGAGGAGGAAGCCATTGTATAAATACCTTAATCTGCCTTTAGGTTTGAATGCTTGAATGACTTGCTTCACTTCTTGTTGTGGATGCCTTCGCTCGGGTTTTTCGTGCTCTAAGGAAGTTTGAATTCTCAGTGAATGAAAAAGAGTGAAAAACACTTGCTTTATAATGACATTTCCTTCAACTACCACATCAAATGCCTGTCGGTTAAGTGAAACTTAACACATCTCCTGGTAAAGTAGTAATTCAACTTTTCACCATCAACCGAGGGTAAACTAGCATGTTTTTTCAATTTGGTGCCATACCCCCAAGGGATTTATTTTTAGTTAGATGAAGAATCTCCTGCCGATGGAGTGATACTTTGTTCTACCGGTGAAGGAATAGCTTCATTAACATTCTGATTTAGCTTTCTAATCCATTGTTTTGAAAATTCTTGCTCTACTTCTTCAACCTTCTCTTTACCTTTCAAATTGGGTCCTTTGTTATTTGCCGGTGGTGCCTTACTTCTACAAAATTTTGCAATATGTCCAATCTTGTTACAAGCATAACAAGTCACATTATTTTTCTGAATAGCTTTTCCATATCCTATGCCAGTATGTGTTCTGCATTGATTAGATAAGTGTCCAAATCTTCCACAAACATAACATCTTACATTCATTCTGTAGTTTTCTAAATTATGACCAATTTTGTTGCATTTAGAACATTGACCGATGGGTGCATTGGTGTTCTGATAGTTTCTATATCTACACTGATTTTCTCTATGACCATACTTGTTACAGTTAAAGCACTTCCCATTAAATTTGTAGGCATTAGGTTGTCTTACCGGTTTATTATGATCATGATTGTTTACAGTACCAGAGCTTTCACCAACTTCAAAGCCGATACCATTAGTATCTCCATTAGGTTTCTGATTTTTCAGCATGTCATCAAGTTCTTATGAGCTTTTCTTGAATTTCTCCTTGTGTTGATTTGCAGTAGCCAACTCATTTTCTAAGAAATCTTTCTCTCTCTTAGTTTTATCATGCTCCAAGTGAATCATATTTGTCTTCAACATATCATTTTCATGACTGAGTCTTAGATTTTCATTTCCAACATCATTGATTCTCCTAGTCAAGTCATCTTCATTCTTCTTTCAGTCTTCAATATCTTTACAAAACCTCATAGTCATATCTTGCATCTCATTCCTCAAGGTCATGTTTTCTTGCTTCATTTTGCTTACAAGATCATTAAGAGTTTCTTTTTCATCATCATCACTCTATATCTTCTCATGAAGTTATCTTCTTTTGTTCCTAGCAATAGTGAGATTTTCTTGAAGTCCTTGAATGATTTTCTGTGCAGCCTTCAGAGCATCTTCAAATTTCACATTTTTCAACTTTTCTACACCAAAATCTGCAAGAGCTGTTTCCAATTGCTTTCTCAGGTTTTCCATCTATACTGGTGTCAGAATCTTCCTCAAGCTGTTAGGCTTTTGAAAATAGAGGACCAGGCTCTGATACCAATTTTTAGGATTCCCAAAGATACTGAGAGGGGGGGGGTGAATCAGTATCTTGCCGGTTAACAAATTTTCTAAACTTATTAAACAGATTGCATCCCAAAATAGTGTACCGATAAACTAGAAATAATGCAGTAAATAAGATCAATAACCACAACATAGAAAGCACACCATAACACAATATTTTTAACGAGCAAACCCGGTGTGGGAAAAACCTCGGTGGGATTTGTGACCCACAATATTCACTCACTGGCCAATAAATGAATATTACTTACAATAGGGGCCTGCACATGCAGGAAGGCCAACTGCCTAAAGCTCACTGATTAATTACAAAAAGGGAAGTCTCACTGACTTACAAAAATGGATTATGCAAATACAATATCATGTACTACTTCGGTTTAGCATCTGCTATGCCAGGTTCAGTATCGATTTAAGCTCATCCAACTTCCATAAACCTTGTTCCAAAATCTGCCTTATTATTCACATGTTCACATCTGCCTATCACATTACATTCTTACACAAATGATCTACAAGATCTCATACTTATATATGAGTCCTATTACAATTCGCCTTGTTGGCTTACAAAAAGATTTTACAATTAAATACAAAATAAAATCCTTTCGGCTGGGGTGCCGGTAATCATCTTTGTCGGTGCCAGTGCCTATGCCTGTGTCGGTGCCATAGGATTGTAAGGTTGCCATCAATGACAATACCTTCAATCACCTACAATTTCTCATTGGAGTGTGCATTTGCCAACACAATATTTTCTACTTGGTGACATGATGCCCTCTCTTATTATTTGATTATGAATGATTTTGTTGTTCCTACCTCTTTGATGGATGAGGTTCCTTTTTCTACCTCATTGTTGGTGGATCACGATGTGATTGTGGAGGCTCCTCCTAAGGTGCCTTACCCTAAGGATAACGTGACTTTAGCTATTTTGTTTTTACCTTTGCAAGGGCTTCTTCTTTTGAATTAGTTCAAATTTCTCTTTGTAATTTTTTCTTATTGCTCAACTAGTGGGCTATAGTGATAATATTGTTGGCCCAAGGTTTGTTGTTGCACCAAAAGATTGACCTATTAATTCCTAATAAAAATACTAGAGATAAACTAACCACAAGATGCGGTTAAGCCATGTGACAAATCCCCGAGGGTAGTGCTAAACAACCAAGGGGACAAAGGCACCAACCTTCCAACAATCCCTCCCCAATGCGACCGAGGGATTAAAACCCATGATCTAAGCTTTGATACCATTTGTTGGCCCATGGTTTGTTTTTGTCCCAAAATTTCAACCTGTTAATGCTCAATACAAACACCAAAGATAAACAAACCATGAGAGGCAGTTAAGCCATGTCATGAATCCTCGAGGGAGATATTGAACTACCAAGACCTTCTAACAAATATTGCTAACAAAAATATGGTGGATAATTAGGATACATTTGAATTTCATATGTAGGCTTTATTCCTCATTAAATACTAGGAAACTTAGGGTGAGATAGTGGTGGGGGTTGTCTTCCTTTAAAGCTACGATGAAAATGTAAACAAAAGTGACTAAACATCAATAATAGTCAACTGAATAGTAACAAAATTGTAGTAATGAGTACAAAAATGAGAATAGAATTCCTATGTGCACTTGTAATAAAAAAACTAAGCTTGATCTAATAGCACTTTGGCATGGTATGTCTTGGTCTCAGAGACAGTAAAGAGTTGCAAACTAGGAACTGGAATTATGAGCCTATCTAGGCAATATTTGTGAAAATTCAAGAAAAACCAAGAGGAATAGGGTGTGGATTGCCCTGGTCCTAGAGGAATAGGTAATGGGTTGCTTTGGTCCTTAAAATCTAAAATCAATTTCTAACAAAGAACCTCTGCCTGTTGATTGGGACTTTTTGAAAATTGTCTACTCTACCAGAAACCTGTAACTGCACCTACAATCTAAAAAATGGTGTGTTTGTGGCTATATAGGGTTTTTCCTTAGTCAAACCACTTTTTTTGGTGATTTCCACTTCCACAAATAGCCAATAATGTAACTAAAATGTGTTTGTACCCTTGAATCTTATGTGTTTGTAAGATTGCTACGAATTAAATGCAAGCTAGAGTTTTATCTTGTGTTTTTGAGAAAATCCTAAATGCTTGTAATGCGAATGCTTTAAAACATAATTATAATGAAAATCTAAAGCAATAATTCAAATCTAAAAACTAATGTGATGTATATCTGAAGCTCAACATAGAGACATGAAAACAACATGAAATCATACTAAACTCGAAGGAAGAGGTACAAGTCAATCAACAATAAGTGATTTCCTTATCATTCTTCGATATCTCTTAAAGATTTCATAATTGATAAATATGTTGATGATGACTTGATTGATGGATGAATTGTAGATATGATATTTCACAAAATAACAACACTTTCACTTCACATGTATCTCCTTTCAAGTTGCTAGATTGGAATCCTCAAATGAGAGAAAGAAATGCCATATATATAAAATCCTAATTTTAAATTTGATAAAAGATCAACTTAGAATTGGTAAAATTTGACACCAAAAAATATTTGAATATAGTAAGACCGCCAAATTAAGCTCCTAAAATTTGGGGGATAAAGTTCGAGAGCAAGTAGTGTGTATGGTGAAAATGGATAACAATAATAACGATATTGAAAGACTAAATGAATTCAACCACAAAACCCTAGCCTAACAACAACAAAGATCCACCATAACATATGAAGATTACCTAAGACAATGCAAATCAAATGAAATCACAAAGATTATACCATCACATGTCCAATAGGGTTTGGATCTCCATTCTTCCTATCTCCATTGATCTTGCTTGATATATTTGCTCTCAGATTTTATGTGCACAAGAGCTCAACAAAGAACAGAAATGTGGTTGCAAGTAGGATCGCCTATGTTCAAAAGCGTAGTGTAGTCAAGTAGTCAACGGGGGGTAGCTAGGTAAATTAGGGTTTGATAATGAAGGAAGCATCTCCTTATATAGAAGACACCATATGAAATGGAGGGATAAGATTGAGAGGTGTAAAAGGAGGTCGGCTATGATTAGAGGGTAGGTAAAAGAAATAATAAAATAATGAGAGGGGTAGGTAGTGTATGAATTAAGAGATGAATGACATGTGTCATGGGTAGAAAAGGTTAATGAATTAATTAAATAAATAAAGATTTATTTAATTAATAGAAGGAGCGAGATCAATTAAATAAATAAGATATTTATTTAATTTAGGAAAAGGATAATTTAAATAAATAAATGTATTTATTTAAATGAGAAATAAGGCTAGAAGAGGATAAATGAATTAATTAAATAAACAAAGATTTATTTAATTAATAGAAGAATTAGGATTAGATAATTAAATAAATAAAATATTTATTTAATTAGACATGACAATTTTAGGTGTCTACAAGTAGTATACTACTTGGTTTGACCAACTTTTTTTTTATTTTCTAGGGATGTGAGCTATCATGATTCTTATGCTAAATCCAATATGGTGGCACAAATTAAGATGTGTAGATGTGTGAAATATATCTTGAAGATTGAAATTAGGGTAAAATTTAGATTAAATAAAAAGGGGCACAACTAGAATCAAGGGCCCAAATTTATGATATGTAAATTGATGAGAGAGAAATTAGGTTTAATTAGATTAATAATTTAATTCCTAAATAAGTCCTATAATACAAAATGCAATGGGACACACTAAGGTGGGTTCTCACCTAAGCATGGAATTGGACAAGATAATTAAGGGTGTACAATTTATGATGCTATAGGTAGACAACTAACCAGTTACATCTCTTAGGGATTCTTTGGAAAACAAATATGGTTGATCCAACCATAAGAAATTTTCATGCATTTTTCTTAATATAACCCTTATTACTTGTTCTTCAAAAAACATAGGAAATTACTCCATGTATCTAACACCATATGCCCTAGACTGGCATATTCCGATTTAAACCTCTACAAATCATCAACTAGGTGGGTTCTCCTAAAATAATTGAGTTTTTTATGATCATATTCATCCAATGAAACATGAATGTAATAGTGAATGTCCTCTTTATGAATGAATTTGGTGGGAACAAGAGAAAAGGAACCAACAAGGTCTTTCACCGAGTGTATAAATGGTTGCTTCCTGAAAACAAGTTGAAATTCCTCTAGAATACTAATAATCTTAGAATTTTCCAATCAAAATAAAAATCTTATAATTACCTCTGATCAAATGCAATGGTGTCTTTTCTTGAGTTGATCACCTTTTCACATCCAACAATTCCTCAAATTCGTAAGTGCTCAAAATAAACTCAAGAATACAATATATATTTGTCACTTAGGATTTCCATTTGACTTAAATGTTTCTTATAATTCTCTCAAAAAGTTGATCCTCTGTACCACTAGAATCTTCAATAAATATTTTGGACCAACAAAACCATCAGAAACTGTCAAAAATATATTTGCAACCTTTGCCATGCTGAAAGAAATTCAAAATCTAAATCACAAGGGGGCACAAAAGATCTGTGTTTAGTTATCCGCCTTGGACCATTCATATGTACTTAGTTTCTTGAAGAATCGATACCAATAGTTGGTGTGAATTTGACCACATTCCTCTTTATTGTTTCTCATTTGAATTCTTCACCCATATCATCAACTTCATTTTCTCCTTCTCTTCAATGACACCAATTTTCTTTTCCCCACCATTGGTCTTATCATCCCTTCTTTCACAATATTTTGCAACGTGTCCCATTTTATTATAGTTATATCAAACCTAACCTTTCTATGAATCATTTCCATTCATCTTGATGTTTCCACTTCTATTTATTCTATCATTAGGATTGCACTCAATAGCCTTATTCCTAAAATTGTTTTAAGCATAACAACATCCATTGAAAGACTAAACATCTTTGCCAAAACTTGAATTTCCATATGTATTCCAATTCATCCTACTTGTGCATTCACTTTCTTTGTGTTCAAACTTATTGCAATAGTAACATTATCCATTAATGTTGGACATTGCTGCTACTAGGATATGTTGTTGTAATTGATGTCAACATATTCTTGTGATTCATTGCTTCAATGGTTGAAGATTGGTTTATTGGGATCATGGTTTGGTACATAGTGTATTTCTAGTATCATTATATCTTTTTGTATTGGTTTCAGTGATCTGGGAGCTTAATTGTGATAGTTCTGATACTTAATGTTAAGTACAGATGCCAAGCTAATAAGATGAGAGGAGGGGGGGGGGGGGTGAATCATACAAACTTAATCTTCCATAAAAACATCAGATTCAACCTTGGTAACATATACTTCAGCAATATAACCAAAATTGCTAAAATGCAAACTCAAAAGCATATAAACATCATCATCCTCATAACACCAGATTTAACGTGGAAACCCAAATAGGGAAAAACCACTGTGGGATTTTGGACCCACTAAGAAATATACTCTTCTAGAGTATGCTCGGTTAAAAGCAAATCCCATTAAAGATTACAAACACATTGCTAGATGTGACCCGGTTAAGGGATTTCCCTTCGATCTGTTAGGATCTTCACCTTGTTAGAAGTGACCTTGTTAAAGGATTTCAAACACTCAATCAGAATGTCACCTTGCTAGAGGGTTTTACAAATAAGACTGTTAAGTCCACTCGGTTAAGAGATTTTCTGTCACTTCACAAAATAACAGTAATAAAAATCTATTTGCAACTTCACATCTAAAATGCTAAAGCAGATTCTGATTTGCTCAATACAATATAGACATAAAACTAATCTTGTCCTTCTACTGGGCTCTATACTCTATTATTTAAAATAGGTCTTCAAGCTTCAGTGCTCGGTAATCACTATGTAGCATCTCTATGCATACACTTGCCCGCATACATTGTTTATCAACAATTCCTTATTTATAAACAATTCGCCAACCGCTTAATCTCCTTGATCACATTTCCCATGATCAATCATAGCCATCAGATCTTCAAACTTGACCAGGTTCAATGTATGCTTCGATCTAAAAACATTTTACCCCACCTTGGAACTTGCATACATTTCTTGGAACTTGTGCTAGGGTAATGTGGTTCAATCTGAGCTATAGATCTTCCTACCGATTTTCCTTTGCCATAGATTCTTTAACAAACTTCATTCATGGCATACCAATCATTTAATCATAGCTAGCTCATCAGCTTCCTTCATTAAATAATGCTTTTATTCGTTCAATGCATTCTATTATTACTCGGTTGCAACTCGGTAAATACTAAACTTCACTCGGTAGACATTATACCTTCATTAACCGATAGCGACAACCTTAGGGTGTACCGACTAGGTTCCTTAGGGTTTACCGACTAGGTTCTTTGCTCGATAACATAGTATAGTATTAACCTTACAATCAATAACATATGTAGGATATCAAAACAATCTAAACATCATGATCTCATCATTGTCTAACTCGGTAATAGCTGCCCATTGAATAACTTATTCCTCCCCTTATTCATCATATTCTTTCTGTGTCTTTTACCGACATCTTTATACTCATCAAATCATACTTCTCAAGATATGGCAACATCATACTGAATTAGAAAATCAATTTCTTGACATCAATGACAAAATAATAATATTAAGACAATAAACATCCTTAATCAGTTATATCCATAATCATTAACAACCTTCTCAATATCCTTATTGAAATGCCAACAATCTCTCCTTGTCTGTTATAATCCCAACAATCTCCCCCTTTGGCATTGATGGAAAAACCAATTGATATGACCTAATTGATTTAGATTGCTATGAGATTCTAAAATCGTGAAATGCTCTCCCCCTGTTCTTCTCCCCCATACATTAGTATCCATTCCTTTTCTTTAGTCTTCTCCCCCTTTGACAACAATGCCAAAAAGTAAAGAACTAAAACATAATTTCTTTCGGTATGAAGTGATTTCTTGCTGCTATGTGTCAACTTAGTCTCGGTCAGAGCATTTCATCTTCAATTCTTGTTCCTTGTATTGTTTCCTGCACACCTTTATAAAACATCCTAAAGTGTGTAAATCAGCATCAACTCCTAAAAGATATTCTATAGAGTCATCAAATTGATGCTTTCACCGAACTCAGTCAGTGAGTAGAAGATAGGGGTAGGACCCCTAACTTACTTCTGAGATACTCAAAAGTGTCCCTTGGTAGTGGCTTGGTGAAGATATCTGCTATTTTTTCCTTTGTGCTAACATATTCCAACACCACTTTATGCTCTCCCCCTGTTCTTCTCCCCCATACATTAGTATCCATTCCTTTTCTTCAGTCTTCTCCCCCTTTGACAATAATGCCAAAAAGTAAAGAACTAAAACATAATTTCTTCTGGTATGAAGTGATTTCCTACTGTTATGTGTCAACTTAGTCTCGGTCAGAGCATTTTGTCTTCAATTCTTGTTCCCTGTATTGTTTCCTACACACCTTTATAAAACATCCTAAAGAGTGTAAATCAACATCAAATCCTAAATGATATTTTGTAGAGTCATCAAATTGATTCTTTCATCGAACTTGGTCAGTGAGTAGAAGATAGGGGTAGGACCCCTAACTTCTGAGATACTAAAAAGTGTCCCTTGGTAGTGGCTTGGTGAAGATATCTGCTATTTTTTTCTTTGTGCTAACATATTCCGACACCACTTTCTTCTCTTGAGCTTCTTCTCTAAGATAATGATATTTGATAGAGATGTGCTTTGTCTTAGAGTGCATAATAGGATTATTTGAAATGTTAATGGCACTAGTATTGTCACAGAATATAGTTACTGGCTCGGTAACTTTCTCATTTATACATTCCAACAGTTGTTTGATCCATGCTATGTTGGTACAATTCAATGCTACAGCAACGTATTCAGCTTCTGCTGTTGACTATGAAACACATCCTTGTTTCTTGCTAAGCCAACTCACTAGTCTTTCTCCTAAAAAGAAAGCTCCTCCACTTGTGCGTTTTCTGTCATCAATGTTGCCTGCCCAATCATCATCAGTATAAACTTTTAAATCAAAGTCATTTCCTTTCTGATATACTAAGCCATAATCCTCAGTGCCTGTCAAGTATCTGAAAACTCTTTTGATTGCTGTCATGTGTGTTTCCTTTGGATCTATAGAGAATCTTGCAACTATACCTACTACATGTGCTATGTCTGGCCTGCTGTGAACAACATATTGCAACTTTCCAATCATGGATCGGTAAAGTGTCTCATCAACAGATGCAGATTCATCATTCTTTGATAGTTTACAGTTGGTAGTCATATGAGTACTTACTGGTTTTGAATCCTCCATTCCAAATTTCTTCAAGATTTGCTTTATGTACTTGGATTGAGTAATGAAAATCTCATTTTTCATTTGCAGTATCTGTAAACCTATAAAATACTTTATCTCACTGATTAATGACATCTCAAATTCTTTGCTCATTTCATTTCCAAAGTTCTTACATAGAGAGTCATTTCCACAAAAGATAATATCATCAACAAATATGGCTGAGATCAGTATTCCATTTTCATCATTCTTCATGTACATATTGTTGTTTTCACTTGTTCTTATAAAACCAATCTTGATTAAATGGGAGTGCAATCTTTCATACCATGTTGTAGGTGCTTGTTTTAGACCATATAAAGCTTTGTTCAATTTACATACCTGATCTTTATTTTTGTCTTCAACAAATCCTTCAGGTTGTTCAATAAAAACTTCTTCTTCTAATATACCATTCAGAAATGCAGATTTGACATCCATTTGATATACCTTGAAATTCTTGTAAGTAGCATATGCCAACAATGTTCTTACTCCTTCAAGTCTTGCCATAGGTGCACAAATCTTGCCACAGGTGCAAAAGTCTCACCATAATCAATTCCTTCTTCTTGGGCATAACCTTTGCAAACTAGTCTTGCTTTATTTCGAATGGCCTCACCTTTTTCATTCAGCTTGTTTCTAAAAATCCACTTTTTACTGATTACATTCTTGTCCTTCAGTCTTGGGATTAGTGTCCATGTGTCATTCTTCTTGATTTGATCAATCTCTTCTGTCATAGCATTTATCCAATCTTCAGTGTTAAATGCCTCTTTGACTATTCTCGGTTCAAATTTAGATATCAGACATGTGTTCTATCTCAGTTTGTTCCTTGTCATTACTGGATCATCCTTATCTCCTATAATTTGACTTGATGCATGATGTCTTCTGACATACTTGGCTAATACAGGCTCGGTAGGCTCAGTATGATCTTCTTCATCACTCGGTAACTGAATATTTTCTTTATTTCCTTCTACAGTTTTCTCGGTAGGACTTGTCAGTTGAACATAGACAAATTCATCATAATCTTCTGGTTCTTTGGAATCTCCTTCATCATTTCTTTCTGCAAATTCATCAATTTTCACATTTGCACTTTGTACTATTTTGTTAGATGATTTGATCAGACATTTAAATGCTTTACTTCTAGAAGAATAACCAAGAAATGTTCCTTCTTTACTTTTCTGGTGAAACTTGCCATTTCTATCATCCTTGTGTACATAGCATCTACTTCCAAATATTTTAAAATAACTTACATTAGGTTTCTTGTCATACCAAATTTAATATGGTGTCTTCAATGTTCCTTACTTCAATTGTACTCGGTTCAGGGTGTGGACTGTTGTGCTTATTGCTTCTCTCCAAAATGTTTGTGGCACTTTCTTTTCGATCATCAGGGTTCTAGCACAGTCCATAATAGATCTATTTCTTCTCTCAGCAATTCCATTTTGTTGTGGAGTTCTTGGTGCAGAGACTTGTCTCTTTATACCATGATCATTGCAGAATAATTTGAACTCATCAAATGTGAACTCTCCTCCTCTATCTGATCTAAGACATTTCAATTGTCTTCCTGTTTCATTTTCAACTCTTGCCTTGTACCATTTAAACATTTGAAAAGATTCTCATTTTTCTTTTAGAAACATTACTGACATCATCCTTGAGTAATCATCCACAAATAATATGAAATATTTATCACCATAATAACTTTGAACTTTCATAGGACCACAAAGATCAGTGTGCACAAGATCTAAAATTCCCTTAGAGGTGTAGGACTTACTTGTAAAGCTTGATCTTGTCATTTTACCCATCTGGCATCCTCGGCACATAGCATTCTCAGGTTTTTCAAGACTCGGTAGACCTCTTACTCGGTGCTTCTTTCTTATTTTGATCAGATTATCAAAATTTACATGACAAAACCTTTTATGCCATAACCAGGTATCATCTATCTTTGCATACAGGCATTTATTCTGAGTTGAGTCAAGGTGAAATGTGTTACCTTTTTTTTGTGTCCTGGTAGTAGTTAACTTTCCATGCTTGTCATGAACTTTGACAATTCCTTTGTGAAATTCTATTCAATATCCTGTATTGTTTAGCTATGCTACACTCAACAAATTGTATTTCAAACGTACAACCCTATAAACATCATTGCATCTTGCATTGTCAAGAAGTGTTATGGATCCTTTACCTCTTACTGGACATGGTGCATCATTACCAAATCTTACATAGCCTCCATCATAGTCTTCTAACATAACAAACTTATGTTTATCACCTGTCATGTGATGTGAGCATCCACTATCTGTGATCCAAGAATCATTAGTATTTATGTGAGATATTAGGGCTTTTTCTTCATACCTTTCTTCATCTAATCCATCTTTGATAGCCACATAAACTACTTCCTCTGTATCAGTTTCATCTGATTTATCATCATTGGATTCCTCATCGGCTATTAAGCATGACTTTCTATCTCTTCTTCTGAAGTCTCGGTGTCCTCTGTAATGATTATCTTTCTTTCTATCATCTCGGTAATCTCTCTTCTCAGTAGAATCTTTTTCAGGACAGTTAGAAGCCATATGTCCCGTCTTATCACAATTGAAACATTTCAAAGGTAGTTTTCCTTTATACTTACCTTTACCTCTCGGTAACCTTCTGGCTAATAGTGCTTCAAACTCTTCTTGCTTTCTGATTTCCTCATACAGTTTGTGTACTTCCTCCATGTTATTGCAAAATCTTTCACTTGCTCCACTGTGATCCCCTTTAGTGTACTTACTCATTCTATCATTGTAATCATCAGATTCACCAATATGAAAGAACTAAATGCAGATTCAACTTTATTTACCGAAGACCCACTGTTATCAAAGTTACTTAACTCAAATGCATGTAGCTTGCCAATAGTAGCATCTAAAGAAACTGCCGTATTGGGTACATACCTTAATTCATTGATTGCAAAGACTCAGATTGCATAAGCCGATAGAAGGGTTCTTAACAACTTACTTGTTATATCCTTTTCTTCAATAGTTCCACCTGCTCCTTTGATTTGATTGACAATCTCCTTTAGTCTTGTACTGTACTGGGTTATGTTCTCACCTTCATTCATCCTCATAGATTCAATTTGTCCTCTTAGACTATCCACTTTTTCTCTTTGAACATGTTCATGTCCACCATACATAGATATGAGCTTGTCCCACATTGCCTTTGCATCATTGCAGCCTTCTAGATCATTAAACTCTGAGTCGGTCAATGCAAATGTTATTTCAATCATTGCTTGGATATGTTCTTGCTTTGCCTTTATCTCTTCCATTGTCAATGGATAGGTGCTTGGTGTAATGAAATCATTCTCCAGATAATATACGACATATTCTCCTGCTCCTGATAGGTGCAACTTCATCCTTTCCTTCCATGTAGAGAAACTTGACTTATTCAGCTTCAGTGCATCCCTCTTATACATCTTTGGATCTTTTCCTCAAGTACCTTTAAGCTTTTTCTTCCGGAGTCCAAAGCTCTGATACCAATTGATAGTTATGATACTTAATTTTAAGTACAAATGCCAATCTAATAAGATGAGAGGGGGGGGGGTGAATCATACAAACTTAATCTTCCATAAAAACATCAGATTCAACCTCGGTAACATATACTTCAGCAATATAACCAAAACTGCTAAACATGCAAACTCAAAAGCATATAAACATCATAATCCTCATAACACCAGATTTAACGTGGAAACCCAAATAGGGAAAAACCACTGTGGGATTTTGGACCCACTAAGAAATATACTCTTCTAGAGTATGCTCGGTTAAAAGCAAATCCTGTTAAAGATTACAAACACATTGCTAGATGTGACCCGGTTAAGGGATTTCCCTCAGATCTGTTAGGATCTTCACCTTGTTAGAAGTGACCTTGTTAAAGGATTTCAAACACTCAATTAGAATGTCATCTTGCTAGAGAGTTTTACAAATAAGACTATTAAGTTCACTCGGTTAAGAGATTTTCTCTCACTTCACAAAATAACAGTAATAAAAATCTATCTGCAACTTCACATCTAAAATGCTAAAGCATATTCTTATTTGCTCAATACAATATAGACATAGAACTAATCTTGTCCTTCTGCTAGGCTCTATACTCTATTATTTAAAACAAGTCTTCAAGCTTCAGTGCTCGGTAATCACTATGTAGCATCCCTGTGCATACACTTTCCCGCATACATTGTTTATCAACAGTTCTTTATTTATAAACATTTCACCAACCGCTTAATCTCCTTGATCATATTTCCCATGATCAATCATAGCCATCAGATCTTCAAACTTGACCAGGTTCAATGTATCCTTCGATCTGAAAATGTTTTACGCCGCCTTGGAACTTGCATACATTTCTTGGAACTTGTGCTAGGGTAATGTGGTTCAATTTGAGCTGTAGATCTTCCTACCAATTTTCTTTTGCCATAGATTCTTTAACAAACTTCATTCACAACATACCAATCATTTAATCATAGCCAGCTCATCAGCTTCCTTCATTAAATAATGCTTTTATTTATTCAATGTATTTTGTTATTACTCAGTTGCAACTCGATAAATACTAAACTTCACTTGGTAGACATTCTGCCATCATTAACCGATAGCGATAACCTTAGGGTTTACCGACTGGGTTCCTTAGGGTTTACCGACTATGTTCTTTTCTTGGTAACATAGTATAGTATTAACCTTATAATCAATAACATATGTAGAATATCAAAACAGTCTAAACATCATGATCTCATCATTGTCTAACTCGGTAATAGTTTCCCATTGAATAACTTATTCCTCCCCTTTTTCATCATATTCTTTCTGTGTCTTTTACCGACATCTTTATACTCATCAAATCATACTTCTCAAGATATGGCAACATCATACTGAATTAGAAAATCAATTTCTTGACATAAATAAGACAGTAAACATCCTTAATTAGTTCTATCCATAATCATCAACAACCTTCTCAATATCCTTATTGAAATGCCAACAATCTCTCCTTGTTTGTTATAACACCAACAAATTGATCATATCATGTGATTTGTTTTACAATTTGACTCTTCTGATCAGTACTTTGTAGAGTTTGGTATTTCCTTTGGTATATTCTGGTGTGATCAGATCTTGTGCTGCAATTTTGAGAGATTGTTTGGGATGTTCATGTCCATCTTCATTTTAGATGGATCATGATTTGGTGCTCTGCAAGTTATCTTTCCTCGTGGCAGTTGTTGCTGTTTGAGTGGTTTTGAGTTTTAGACGTTGATCGATGAAGATTTGATAAGTGGCATTGGTGGAGCTGTTATAGACAATTCTAGCGTGCTTGCTAGTGTTTCCTAATTATGTCCTATTTGTTTTGATGATCTACATTGATCGATGTGCATGGTTTTGGTATTTTGTTTATCCGGTAGTGTTCTTCATATGAGACCTATTTGATGGTGTAGCATGTTGTGGTTGATCTTGGAGTTGATTTTGGTGGTGTTGCATGTTTGAGAATTTTTTTAGGTCCATGTTATGTCATGTATATCATTATATTGGTCCATAATTTATCTTTGTATCGTGTGATGTAATTTTATAATTGAGAGTTGAGGGTTTGGCTGACCTTGTTGTCAAGGTTGATGATCAGTATATATAGATGGTATTGTCATGTAAATTAGGTATTTGATGGAGTGTTTGCATTATCAGAGAATGGTAAAGTTGTGACCATGCGAATACATCATTCAACATTGTGATTGAATAGAGATTGAAGTGTTGCAAAGAAGACAAATGTGCTTAACTAGAACTATCATTAGGAATTTGCAGATGCTATTCTTTCAGTTCATCTGATTCTAGATTGTTGTCCGAATATTTTGTAAGTCAGTGAGACTTCTTTGTAAGGTAGTGAACCTTTCTTGAGGGTTTTAGCCTTCTGGGTTATTGTTTTTTGAGCAGTGAGCTCTAGGCAGTGAGCCTGAATGCATGTGCATTCCCCATTATAATCATTTTCACATACTACTACAAAGTATCATATTATTGTGGGTAAGTCCCCACTATGGTTTTTTCCTTGATTGGGTTTTTTATGTCAAAATCTTGGTGTTGTGTTTTGTACTATCAATTTGCTTATCTTTGTTGTTGGTGCAGTTAATCAGATTTGCATTTGAGATTAAGTTTGCTAATCCGGTGAAAACTAATTCACCCCACCTCTCAGTTTTCCTTCATTATTGTTTCCAACAATTGGTATCAAAGCTAGATCCTCCAGAAGAAGCTTGACCACTTGAGGAGATCTAGGATGGCAACAGGAGTTGTTTTCTTTAAAAAGGAGAGTCTGAGATTTGATGGAAGTAACTATGATATATGGAAGAACTAGATGGAGGTGCACTTGAAATGTCTTGGAGAGGATTACTGGAAGATTACAAAGGATGCCTATTCTGTTCCTTAGAATGGGTCAGTTACTTTTGCTGAGATCAAGGATGTTGAAGATAAAATTAGAGCTAAGGAAGCATTGTTGAGTGCCTCGACTAATTCAGAGATGACTAATGTGATGGGACTTTAGACTGCACATGAGATCTGGGATAATATTGAAACCTTGTATGAAGGAGATAAACAAGTTAAAGTTGCTAAGTTGCAAAGTTTGAAAGGGAAGTATGAGATGTTGAAGATGGGAGAAGATGATAACATATCAACCTTCATGGCTAAGGTGAATGACCTTGTCCTAGGTATCAAATGTGTCGGTGGAACCCTTGAAGAGGATGGAATTGTTGCTAAGGTGTTGAGATCATTGCCTCCTACTTAGAAACATAAGGTAGTTTTTATTGATGAGATCCAGAGTGTGACCACTGTGACAAGAGATATGCTGGTTGGAAAGATTATTGCATTTGAACTGAGTGAATTTGGTGAATCACATGGAAACTTTGAGACAACATTTAGAGAATCTGTATCCGAAAAGAATAAGTATGATCTAGAAGAATGTAGAATATCCAGATATGAAAGAGAGAGAAGAGATGAAAGAGAAAGAAAGAGAATTGGATGAGCTTGAAGCATTGATTGCCTAGAGATTGCCTAAAGGAGTTGGTAAGTATGATGGAAAATTGCCTCTGAAATGTTTCTCTTGCAATAAGATAGGACATTTTTCTTCTATGTTCTCAGAGAGAATGTCTAAATATGATAGGAATGATAAATTTGATAAGCATGATAGGAATGATAGATATGAGAAGCATGAGAAGTATGATAAGCCTTACAAGCCTAACCAAAAGTATAAACATCAAAAGAAATAGTATTATGCTGTTGATGAAGGGGTTATAGATGAAGAATCAGAAGGAGATGAAATTGTGTTAATTGCTATTAAGGAAGATGGACCAGTACCTGTTGATCCTACAAGCTGCACTATTGAAGAAAAAGATTTAGTAGGTAAAGTTGAAGAGAAAGATGAATGGGTGATTAACAATAGTTGTTCACATCATATGACCGGTGATAAAAGCAAATTTGTGAATATGGAGAAGTATGATGGTGGAATAGTAAGATTTGGAGATGACAAAGCTTGTGTGATCCATGGTAGAGGTTCTATTTCCTTTGATGGTAAGCATAACACTGATGATGTCTTGTATGTTGAAGGTTTGAAGCATAATCTTTTAAGTGTTGGACAGATGGTTGAAAAAGGTTATGATTTGCAATTCAAGAATGTAAAATGCAAGATCATAAATGCCTCTGGTATAGAGATTGCATCAGGAATTAATATTGAAGGTAATATATTTCATTTGAATGTCGGTTAGAAAAGTTGCTTGATTGCTTAGATTGATGAAATTTGGTTATGGCATAGGAGAATGTGCCAGGTTAATTTTGACTCAATGATTAAGATCAGTTCTACTCAAGCTATTAGAGCTTTGTCTAAAATTATTAAGCCTTCTAATCCGATATGTAAGGAATGTCAAATGGGAAAGCAAACAAGAATTTTTTTCAAAAGTAAGCAATATACATCTGATGGATTGCTAGATCTTGTGCATACTGACCTATGTGATCCTACAACAATAATAAGTGTGCAAGGTGACAGGTATTTCATGTTACTGATTGATTATTATTCTAGGATGATGTGGGTTTCCTTTTTGAGGAAAAAATTAGAAGCATTGGACAAATTAAAGATATTCAAAGAAAAGGTTGAGATTGAGACATGACTAAAGATGAAATGTCTAAGATTTGATAGAGGAGGAGAATTTTATTTCGATGAATTTGACTCATTCTGTGAGAAGCATGGGATTAGAAGACAATTATCTGCTCCTAGAACCCCACAACAAAATGGAGTTGTTGAAAAGAAGAACAAAACTATCTTGGAAGTTGCAAGGACTATGCTGATTCAAGGGAATGTTCTGAAGATCTATTGGAGAGAAACTATTAGCACTGTTGTTTACACATTCAACTGAGTGCATATAAAAGGTGATTCTGGTAAGACTCCTTATGAGCTATGGTTTGGTCATGTTCCTACTATGAGATGTTTCATAATTTATGGAAGCAAGTGTTATATCAAGAGAGATGAGGATAGAGGAAAATTAGATGCAAGAAGTGATGAAGGAATTTTCTTGGGATATTCCACAAAGAACAAAGCCTATCGGTGCTACAATAAGAGACTAATTGCAAATGTGAAGGTTGATGAGAACTATGGAAAAGAAATTAGAGTGCAAATATGATGATCATAATGTTGTCTTAAAGCAAATTCAAAGAGAAGAATTGAAGGAGAATGATCTCATAGAAACTGTTAATCCGAATACTGCTATTGTCGATGAAGAGATGCAGGAACCTGAAAAATCAGAATAATCAGAAGACTTCGAGGTATGTGAGATTGAATCATTCTGAAAAATGGATAATTGGCGATAAAAATAAAGACATAATGACTAGAAGAAGGCTAGTTGTTGAAGAGGTATGTTTGATTTCTAAAATTGAACCTAAAGATGTTGTTGAAGCTTGCAAAGATGAAAATTGGATAAAGGCTATGGAAGAAGAATTGAATCAAATTGAAAAGAATAACACACAAGAACTTGTGCCTAGACCTAAAGACAAGAATGTGATTGGTACTAAAAGGGTATTTAGGAACAAATTGAATGAAGCTGATGAAGTTGTCAGAAATAAAGCAAGACTGGTATGCAAAGGATATTCACAAAAGGAAAGAATTGATTATGAGGATACTTTTACTCTAGTAGCTAGACTTGAAGATGTTAGACTATTTCTTGCATATTCTACTTATAAGGATTTCAAGGTATATCAGATGGATGTCAAGTTAGCCTTTTTGAATGGTGATCTTGAGGAAGAAGTCTACATTGAGAAACCTAATGGATTTTCATTATTAGATGATATAGACATGGTATGCAAATTGAAGAAAGCACTTTATGGACTGAAACAAGCCCCTAGAGCCTAGTATGTTAGATTGGATAAGTATTTGCTGAAATTAGGATTTAATAAAGGCACTGCTGATAGTAATCTATATTTCAAGATTGAGAATGATAACATTTTGATTGTTGAAGTTTTTGTTGATTACATTATCTTTGGAGGAGATGATGACTTGAGTATGAAGTTTGTTGGTGATATGCAGAAAGAATTTGAGATGTCTATGATAAGTGAAATGAAATTTTTCTTAGGTTTGCAGATTTCACAAACTGGAAAAGGTATTTTTATATCTCAAGCTAAATATGTGAAGGAATTACTGATGAAGTTTGGGTTAGAAGATTCTAAATGTTTTGGAACTCCTATGGTGATTGGCTACAAATTGTCTAAGAATGATGAATCTCCGAAAGCTAATTAGACCTTGTACAGATCTATGGTTGGTGGACTGCTATACCTAACTCAGACTAGATCTGACATTATGCATGATGTGGGCATGGCTACTAGATATTAAGCTGATCCGAAAGAGAGTCATGTCACTGTTGTAAAGAGGATATTCAGATACTTGAAAGGGACCGTGGATTATGATTTATGGTATTCGAGGAATGATGATTTCATGTTATGTGCTTACACTGATGCTGATTGGACTGGTGATGTTGATGACTAGAAGGGTACCTCTGATGGTGCATTCTTTTTGGGTAATAAATTGGTTTCATGGGCAAGTAAGAAACAAGATCCAGTTTCCCTATCTACTGCTGAAGCTGAATACATTATTGTTGCTAGTAACTGCACTCAGGTAGTTTGGATGAAATAAATGTTGAAGGATATCAGAGTTATCTATGATGATCCTACTGTCATATATTGTGATTCCAATGTTATTAATATGTCAAAGAACCCGGTGCAACATTCAAATACTAAACATGTATCAATCAGGTATCATTTCTGGAGAGAAAAAGTTAGTGAAGAGGAATTGAAGTTAGAGTATGTGTCTACAAAGGAACAAATTGCTGATATTTTTACCAATCCTTTCCCTGCATATACATTTGTCTATTTGAGAGACAAGTTAGGGGTATCTACCCCTCCTGATGGGAACTAGATGCATTGAGTTGCATCAATCCAGTGGACTTCATAGTCTTATCTTTTTGTCTGGATTGATGAGTTTATGCTACTCCTTTGATGGAGTAGTCTGTTTGTGGTTCAATTGAGCTGGTTGTAATCATGATTTGTTTATCTAAGGGGGAGAGTTTGGGTTTTTGTTTTGAGAACCTTTGTCATTAATGTCAAAGGGGGAGAGAAAGCATGTGAAAAACTATCTTATCTGTTGTTGGTGAGCTTGATCTTAGGGGGAGTTTGTTGGAGATATTTTCTTTCTTTTCATTGATTGTTTTTCACATCCATATGTTGCCATCAATGCCAAAGGGGGATATTGTTGGACATTATTGTTGCTAGGATATGTTTTTGTCATTGATGTCAACATATTCCTGTGATTCATTGATCTGGTGATTGCAGATTGGTTTATTGGGACCATGGTTTGGTAAATGGAGTATTTATAGTATCATTATATCTTTCTGTATTAGTTTTAGTGATCCAAGAGCTTAATTGATCATATCATATGATCCAATTTATAGTTTGGTTCTTTTGATCAGTGCTTTGTAGAGTTTGGTATTTCCTCTAGTATATTCCAATGTGACCAGATCTTGTGATGCAATTTTGGGAGATTGTTTAAGATGTTCATGTGTATCTTCATTTCAGATGGATTGTGATTTGGTGCTCCACAAGTCATCTTTCCTTGTGGTTGTTGCTACTGTTTGAGTGTTCTTGAGTTTCATATGTTGATCGATGAAGATTTGATAAGTGGTGTTGGTGCAGCTATTACAGATGGTTCTAGCATTCTTGCTGGTGTTTCCTAATATGTCCTATTTTCTTTCATGATCTACATTGATCGATGTGCATGGCTTTGGTGTTTTGTTTATCTAATGGTGTTCTTTATATGAGACTTATTTGATGGTGTAGTGTGTTGCAGTTGATCTTGGAGTTGATTCCGATGGTGTTGCGTGTTTGAGAATTTGTTTTAGGTCCATGCTATGTTATGTATATCATTATATTGGTCCGATGGTTTATCTTTTTATTATGTGATGTAATTTTGTAATTGAGGGTTGAGGTTTTGACCGACCTTGTTGTCAAGGTTGATGATTGGTATATATAGATGATATAGTCACAAAAAATAGGTATTTGATGGAGTGTCTGCATTATCAGAGAATGGTAAAGGTGCAAACAAGAGAATATATCCTTCGACAAATGTTGTAGAGAAGACAAATGTGCTTCTGGATTGTTGTTCGAATATTTTTTAAGTCAGTGAGACTTCCTTGTAAGGTAGTGAACCTTGCCTGAGGGTTGTAGCCTTCTGGGTTATTGTATTTTGAGCAGTGACCTCTAGGCATTGAGCCTGAATGCATGTACAATCCCCATTGTAATCATTTTCACGTACTACTACAAAGTATCATCTTATTATGGGTAGGTCCCAACTGTGGTTTTTCCCTTGAATGGGTTTTTCACATCAAAATCTTGTTGTATGTCATGCTATCAATTTTCTTATCTTTGTTGTTGTTGTAGTTAATCAGATTTGCATTTGAGATTAAGTTTGCTAATCTAGTCAAAACTGATTCACCCCCCCCTCCCCCCTCTTATTTTTCCTTCATTGTTGTTTCCAACAATTAAATGATTGATTTTTTACCTAACTTTTTTATCTCTATGTCCAAATTTATTGCATGAAAAATAACTACCATTAAAAGATGAGGAATACTTGGATTGAACATGAGGAGGTCTCCTAAAGTTCTTCAAGTTTGGGACCAAAGTTAAATCTTTCTGATCTTTATTAGGGTCCTTTAATTTATCCTTGACCTTTTCCTTTCCTTTTTCATTTTTGCTAAAAGTCTTAGAGAATTCACCTTTTTCAAAGCCAAGTCCACCTTTGTCTTTATTTTGTTTTTGAGAATTGAACATTACATCAAGTACTTCACTACCACCTCTAAGTTTTAGACCTTTATAAATCTAATCATTTTCATCTTTTAGTTCCTTCTTAATCTTGATCACTTATTCTTCAAGCTTGGTGCATTCTTTTGTTTTCTATTCAAGATTTGTTTCAAAATCATCAACGACCTTCTTTCCCTTATCAAGCAACCTTCTGAAATAAGAAATTTTTCTATAGACTTCTTTTGTTTTTCTCTACTTTCGTCTAGGTCTACCAACATAGATATTAATCCTCCTTCGATATCAACAACACCATCGACATCATCCTAATCACACTGACCATATTTTAGCAAAGTTATAATCAGGACTATATTTTTAATCTTGCTTATGTTAGCAAAGTTATAATTAGGACAATATTTTTAATCTCACAATTATTTTCTTCCAACAAATAAGCCTCTCACTTCTTAACAGGGATGAGCTAAAACTTTAGTATGAATATTCCAAGTTAGTTAGGAATTAGTTAAGTTTCTATAAATTGCATAGAATAGTGGATTGATAATCAAGCATTTTGTATATTTTGTGTTTCAATTTAGTAATAAAATTCCAACAATTTAAATTCATCTCTATGAAGTGATTAAATTACATTAAGCATTGACTATTAGTTGATTACTCAATGTAACAAGTGGACATGCCCAAGCACAACCCACTTGAGGTAAGTGCTACTTTTTTAATTTAGTTTGTTAACATTGTTACATTCAATTATTATTAAAGGATAAATTAAATTTTCAAAGTAGCAATTATTATTTGGCATTGTGTATAATATTTTTAGTTGAAATTGTCATTTACTTATAGTCATGATTTGTAGAAGAATATTAGTAGTACTGCTCAACCTTCTAAGCTTTTTGTCAATTTAGGAATGTTTTCCTTTAGATTCAATGATTTCTTCAATTTATGTAGAAATATTAGGAAACCTACAAAACCTCCTAGTGCATATACAATACATGTATCATCTCAAGTTTATATCTTTGGTTGATAATTTAATGTATCCTATTTAAATTGACGGTTGTTTGATGTAGGATAACTTTGTCCTTTAAGTAGAGTGCATGACCATACTTATCCATATCATTAGTTGATATAAGAAACCAACATGATACAAATCTTACAATAAAAGGTATCATTCAATAGTTGGAGCAAGATCCATAGTTTGTACAAGGTTTTTGCTAGATAGGGAAAGTCCTCATCTATTTGGAATAGATCCATTTACTCCTTAACTCCCTAATAAAGCCTCAATTACTAATATAACTTCACTCCTCCCCTATTATAGATTACTCAAGTTCTTTCAGGACCTATTAGTGAGTGAAATGATATTTCTTCTAAGATGACATCAAGAAACATGTTAAGGCATTCTTTAATTGAACACAGTGTATGTTAAACAAAAAAGGCAAACTCTCAAAGCACAATGATTTTTTTAGCCACCTCCTCTTTTAGATATGAGTTGTATTGATATTATGGATTTATTTATGGAGCTTCCACTTGGGCAGATAAACATGTCATTTTGGTTATGATTGATTACTTGAAAAAATATGCCCATATTGGTGCATTACCTCACCCTTACATTAAAGCTATGGTTGAAAAAAATCTTAGATTTAGTCTTGAAACTTTTTGATATGCCTTGCCCTATTTTCAATTATCACAATCCAAATTTTACCAATAACATTTGAAAAGATTTTATTAATTTTTAAGGAACGTCCTTGAATATGAGTTTGACTGATCATCCTCAAATTAATGATCAAATTGAGATTTTTAACAAATTTCTTAAGTCTTGCATAATTTTGTGACTAAGCAATAAGGATGATGAGTCAAGTGGTTATTGTTATTCCCTTTATAGATTCCTCAGAATTTTTATTTTATAACAATAGGGATCCCCATTTTCTTTTTGTTCAATGTTGTTTAATATCTTTTGTTTCATTCCCCTTTCCCAAAAGTTCCTACCTTTTTAAGTTTAAAGTCTCTTTGGGTGTTCTTTTGTTTATTATTTTGGTTCTTCAAAATAGTACCACTTATGGTATTCCTTGTAAAAAAATTTTAAAAATTGAGTTAAAAAAATTTAGAGTTTAATTTTTTTATGAGAATCACTAGCAGCAAAAGAAGAAAGACAAAGGAATAACAAAGAATAGATTTAGTAGAAAAACATGAATCTTTATTGAGTTGTTCAAAACTAGTTTTGCCTATTGAAGGCTCTATTATTGCATCATTTATCCTCAATGAAAGGAGTAAATCACCCTATAAAATTTCATTCGGAGGCCTTGTCTTTCTTGCAATGCCTCGGTTCAAGCCCTTAGTCCATTTGTAAATTGTCTTTAAATAAAAAATGTCGAGTTTTAGTAATTGGTCGAACTCCGTGAACACATTGAACCATTTTGAACCGGGTTCATTAGGTTCATTTAGGTTTCGCAGGTTCTTAAGTGTTTTGTAGCAATTCCTTATTGGTCTCGTTCAGTGATGTGTTATGCCATCTCTCTTTAGGCGTTGAACTCTTTGAACCTAGTTCAAAAGGTTTAGATGTGTTCAATATGTTCAACATAGTTCAAATGGTCAACAACACATGACATAGTTAATCCTTTCAGAAAATATTTCTCCTGGGCACTGTGTATGCCTTGAACTACTTGAACCCCAATGAAGTCTATTCAGAATGTTCATGTGTGTTCAAATTTGGTGGGTCCCGTCAGTTAAAATATTTGATGGTGCATTTATTGCCAAGTATGAGGAAGGCGAACCATATCTTGGGTGATGTCAATTGTTGGAGTTTCGAAGCAAGTAATCATTTCAGGAACTAGTGGTTACTTCAAAAATGTCGCCACACCTTTAATGCATGCGTGCGATGTCCAATCCACAAGCTCAATACACTTAAACTGACGATTGGAATTATTGCACTTAATAAGTCCGTATTATTGCTCTTGCTATAAGGTATGAGAGGATTTATTCTCTAAAAATTTGATCCTCGTCATTGCGGTGTTATTTTTCTTGGATAGAAGGTTTGTTTGCTGGAAGTCATCTGGTTGCTCTCAACTGTGAAGGTGAGTCCATTTCTTGTCCTCTCCAATGATTTTTACTTGCATTTCTTCTCTCGTAGTAAGGTTTGCTGAAAGAAAATAAGGCTTGTCATTTATGAATTATGAAGTCCACGTTGCACCTATTCAGGAATGTTTTTAGTCTTGCATGTACAAAGCCCATAGTCAGCAATACCGACCTTAAAGGGTGTTCAAGGGGATTGATGGTTCCTTTGGTGTGGAAGTTTTGAGTAGTGGTCTCATAGAGGTGGCAACCTTTCCCCTAGCTATCCCTTGCCCAGAATTGGTTAGGGAATGTATTGATAGGTATGATCCAGCCTCCGAAACCATCAAGAGAGACAATGGTGAAACCATCCTTGCCAATAACCATGAAGTAATTTCCTCTATTTTCAAGCTACCTGACTACTAGTTCTCAAACTTTTCTCCCACCCAGTCAATCACCGAGTTCAATGTAGACAGAACCGAGCACCGAAATAACATAGCAAAATATTGGTTGAAGGTTCCTCAAAGGGGTGGTTCCAGATTGCCCAAGAATCCCAATAAGAATCATATGTTGCCTCACATTCACAATGTCATGTTACTGTTGCACCGAGTCAGAGGCTCTGCGGAAGCCTACAGTTTTGATGAATGGATTTATTGCTATGTGCAGCTATTATTAGAAGGGAAGCAACACCTTGATTGGGCAGAGTTGATTGTCAATTCAATGAGGGAGCAGCTGAGTATGGCCAAACAGTTCAAGTAGAATTTCTTCATGTCTTCATATCTTATATACTATTTGGCATGTGTTAAGGAGATAGTTGGAATACCTAGACAACCCACTGAGGAGGAGGTCCCCGTATATGATTTTTACCCTATGTTGCAAAAGGATAATGCCTTGCAAGACTTTAGGAGGGTACACAATGCCTTTCTAGGAGATTTGTGCTATGAATTGAAGAATATGAAAACCAAAAGAATTTCTGAGGATGCACAGACATTGGTGAAGAGGTTTGGCAGCCTCTTTATCCAGTTTCCTCACTTCTGCTATATAAGGATAGGTGGTTTTGAGGAAGAGCCCTTCAAGCTTCCTCATTTTTGTTCAGATTATTTTGTTTTAGCAGAGATATGTAGGCAGCTGACTACTGTGATTAAAAAGGCTCAACCCAGGGACAAATGGGAGGGTCATTTTCCCATTCAATTAGGTATGCTATCCTATAGTTCAATGTTAGACGCTTTGAGTATTGGAGCAGACCTGAAGAACTTCAATTTTCCCCTGTACCATGAAAGGAAAGGTTTTGATAATAAGGGTTTCTCTGAAGTCTTAGTCTAATGTCGTATCTCCCAATTCCACAATTAGAGGACTTCTGCGAGGATTGTAGTGATGAACTCGAGCTGTTCAAAAGGGGAAACATGAGGATGGTGTTGGAGCAATTCATTTCATTGCAGGTAAAGCTTGACATAGATGGGCTTGAAGAAGATTATCTAGAATTGTTTGAACCTAGATACTTAGCTCAAGCTGAAACCAAAGTGTCCTGTATCAATTGGGATGAGGAAGAAGAGCACGATATACAGCTGAAAACAAAAAGGGTTTTGGAGAGAACCGCAAAATGGATTGAAAGGAAGAAAGCAATGAAATTAGGCACCAAGTCTAACTCTATGAGAAATAGTGAGGTTACTCTGCGTTCACCAAAGCGTTTTTCTAATATTGCTTCTATGCCTGTTCATGCAGGTAAGGATAAAAAGCCGCCTCAGGTTAGGCACAAGTCTAATCCAGCTTTGGATTTCTCCACTCCTCGACATACCCGGTCACGAAGTGCTTCTCAGAGAAGGATGGATCAAGCTAAGGATATAGAGGTGAAGGATAAGATTCTTGAAGCTTAGATATTTGAGATTGAAGATCTGGATAGTGACATTGCTAATGCCTTGGATTCCCATACGGTTACCGTAGCTATGACACCACCCTCCAAAACGAACGAAGGAGCAACTAGTTCCAGCACAACCCCTAAGTGGCTGACCACTTCGGTGAATAGAAAATGGAGTTCCATTCCCGTGACTATTCCAATTCAAGATATGGTCATTAAGTACACAGAGAAGGGCCCCAAGCCAAAAAGGTTCAAAACAACTACTCGACTGGATAGTGATGAAGGGATTGGAAAGTGGGTTGCCAAGATTTCCTCATACAAGCCCAAGGAAGAGGACAAGGAAGTCAGCATAGAATATTTTGAGGTCACTAAGGTAGAGTTGGGAAACATGAGTAGAGATTCAGATAACCATTTCTTCCAAGTATCTGCAAAGAAAATGCTCACCAAGTCGGAGAAAGATGGGTGGGAAAAGAGAGAGCTAAAGCAACATATAAGCATCCTTTCTCAATTCATTGACAACATCGGTTGCTTTGGAGTACTTCCTATATCCCATGCTACAGAGAGATTTGATCCTACTTCACCAGAGAATAAAAAGCTAATGAGTCAAGTTCAACGAGCTAAAAGTATTGTAGAGGCTATTGAAAGATGGATTGAAGGAGTAATTAAAGATAGAGAAAAGTATATCACGAGCTCCTAGAAATTATGTGATGAGATGCAGAGCCTCATTGCGGAGATTCAAAACCAGGTTTCGCCATGGGAGAAAGAGGAACACAAATGGGATAATGTCTTGCCTATGTTCACTAAAATAGAAGAATACGAAGCTACCAAGTTTTTGACAGAACATTCAATCAAGCTGGTAACAGATGAATGTCAACTCTTCGTGCTGAAGAAGAACATAATGTGGCGGGTGCTCACCTTCAAATTTGTGATCTCTAATGCTAAGACTTCTGTGTATGAACTCCAAGACCTCCAATGTAGTTTAGTTAATGACAATAAAGTGGTTAATCCTGACCACGATTAGCAGTTGGGGATTTGCGGGCTAAACACATAGGATGCGATAAATGTTTTTAGGATATACATGGAGAAAATCAAAGCCAAGGGCAATTTCACTCCTGAGGATATAACACGGGTTGCTTGGATCGAGTCCATGACATTTATCGGTAACGGTCAGTTATCAAAACATGCTGAAAAGATGGTAAAGCACAGATGGAACAAGGAAGCGACGAAGGCAAAACTCAATGCGATGAAGATCCCAAACCAATCAATAATCTAGGAACTTGCAACTGCCCATGACGCCTAGGAAAGAGGAGAAGAAGATGATGATGGGAAAGCAACATAACGCGTTGATCAAGGCCCTATTTTTATGTGTTTTTCATGTTTATACAAAAGACTTCAGGAAATCTATCCCAATTATAGTCTGTTAGTTTCATAACTGATTTAGAGGAGGTCGAGTTTTCAGGGAGACCTCCTCTGTTCTAAAAACTATAAATTAGACTAAGATGGACGGGATAAGGGTTAGATTTTGGTTAGAATTTTGTTAGTTTTTACTTAGTTTCTTTTTGGTTTGAAAAGTTCCGTTTTGCTGAAGGAAGTCATCAGACTTTAAAGATCTAGAATTGAAAAGGGTTTTATACTTGTATTGATTGTGCGTTTGTTACATAAGATATATATATATATATATATATAAAGGATCATACTATTTTGGGAGAAAGAAAACCTTTGAGTTTTGAATTTGCACCGTGGCATATCTTTGTATACATTGATCAAATCAAATGACAATGATCACCTTTTCAATGCAAAATGTTATTTATTTTCTAAGATTCCTTCCTGTGAGTTTTTAAAAGATGCGTGTTTGAAAAGAGATTTTGTCTCTCTTATCTTTTTTTTTTTTATGAACTGTAAAACTGGTGTTCTGAACTTTGTTTCAGTCACTTCCATTTCTCATGTTGAAGCATTTAGAAAGCTTATTTTTCTCTGAAATATGTGTAAATCATTAGCCTCTCATCAAAAGAATGAAGTAGGTAGCCTTACGTGCTTTTAGGTTAAAAGCATACCAGTTAGAAATTAATTAGGTTATTCCCCGAATAACTAATAGAGGGAGTTGTACCTATGAAAAAATTCAGAGGGAAGTAATATATTACACATACCCAACTGTTCAGTTGAAATTTTGTCTTTAAAAGAAGGTGACAGGGTTTGAAATTAATTATTTTAAATAAAGGCAAAATCTGTTCGCTAACAGGCTCATTAGTTGAACTCAAGAAAAAAGATACAAGGAAAGGAGAATAAATAGAGGTGCGGAGATAAATCCACTAGCTGATACAACTTCCAAGGTCATTACATGACCGCTGGAAAAAGATCGTTATATGACCATACAAATTCTCCAAAGTTGCTAAATAAAAAATAGAAATATTTCAAAACTTTTCTAAAAAATTTCAAATCTACTTATCCTAAGTAATTCTAGAAAGAGAAGACTCAGTCCGTTCCTTTCTAGAATTACCCCCAGGACTTCCCAAGAGGTCACCCATCTCAGTAGTACCGACCCTAGAGCTTTCTTAACCACATCATTTTGTGTTCCCATGGGACTGACAAGTACAACAATCAATTTGAGATGGAAAAGACAAGATAAGAATAAGAGATTATGCAAAAAACTATCAACAAAATTAGTCTTCAAGACATCCAAATCATTCTCCCATGTCTCCAAAAGAGTAGATGTAACCTCAATGTGTGTCTGAATCTGGTATGCAAGCTCTTATATAGAATCAAGTGTACTCATTTCTAGTGTAGTCAAAATTGCCCCTGTCTCGTTGTAACCTCAATAGAAAATTTGTAACTTAGGGACTAGGTGAGTCTGTAACTCCTGTAATGATGAAGTCCTCTTGACCTGTTCATCCTCATATGCTTTAAGCTTATGTTGTACCAAAAATGGTTGTTGAATCATTTAGAGGATCAAATGATTCACTCAAAACCTTTAGCTCATGTTTCTCTTCCTTTCTCTTCTTATCAAGATCATCAAGAAACAATGAAAAGTTACAATTTGTAGATAAAATTTTACCTCTGGTCTTCAATGCTTCCTTGATCTGCTCCATATTTACAGTAAGACCTACTCTGTCTCTATCAATTTTACTGATCAACATATCAATTATTTTCTTCTCATATTATTTCTCTACATTGTGTAGCGAAGCCTCTCCAAGACTCTTCATTTGCTCTCCTATAGATGTAACCAAGTGGTCCAATTTATCAATAGGAGCTGTGATACTATCAGTTTCAGTCTTTGGTAACAGACTAGAAAAGATATCAACTGCAGTCTGTATGGTTTGAGATTCTCTCCTCTATGCTCTTAACATCTTCTTTGCCTTAGATTGCATAGCAGATGCAATCTCCATCAATTCAATTGGACACAACATATCCATATTTATCAGTCCTTGAATAGACATTGTGTCATCATCTTCATCTTTATCAACAATATTGTTTGAAGTAAGTGACCAGTGGGTCACTTTTTTCTCTTATTCTTCTTATTTCTGCTTCTCTTCTTCATTCTTTGGTGACTTTGTAGTTGGTCAACATCTACCTGTATACTCTCTTGTGTGTCTTTCTGCATTTCTTCATCTTTCTCCGGTGGCTCAGTGATCTTCACATCATCAATTTGTGCATTCACCTATGTCTTTGTTTCCTCTTCATCTTTACCGCTTGGAATCACTTCTGGTAACACTAGTTCTCCTACTGTGACAGTAGGAATATTAGGCACTGATGTAGCACCACCTTCTGGTTGTTTCTCCATTTGAGTAAATATCTCATCAATCTCAAATACATCTAGTATTTCTCCTTCAATTACTGATGCCTCGGGAATATCTTCTTCCTCAGAAGATACAATCTATTTGAGTTCCTCTTGTTCAAGTCCTAAAAATTTCTTCAAAATCTCCTCAGTCTCAGCTTGCACAGACTGAGACTCACAAACAAGTAATCTTGTTAACCTCTTCTTAGTACAGAATAATGATTTTGATCTTGAAATAATTTCCTTCACTTCCTCCTTAGATGTCTCTGGTTGCAAATGCATAAGAACATATTCTATTAATTCTTTGTCCTGCCTAATAGCAGTTTTCCATCTAGCTTCTAATTTATTATACAAAGAATCAGGTATTTGACCTTGTAATTCAATTAATTCTTTGCTATAATGATTCATGTACCCAGCAACTAAATCTTCAATTTGTTTCTGCTCTTCCTCATCAAAATGATTATAATTCTTATGTACACCAACTCATATACCATAATTCCTTATATTCTCCAACAATTTCTCAAGTATAGAAGTTTTGGTTACCTATGGCTTGACTAATTTAACAGTAGGTGCACTGACCACTTTAGATTTCTTGCCACTTGCTCTTCATTATTTCTTGCCTCCTTCTGATTCTATTTCCTCTACTTCTTCCTCTACAACAACCTTAGAAAATATTTGGGCTTGTTCTTTCTTCCTCTTACCAGTAGCTTTAGGTGCTTCTGGTGCAATCTCCTTAGCTTTTCTTCTAATTTTTATCTTTGGAGGAGGAGGGGGCTTCTCCTTAACAACTGCACTTTTGGTTTGTCTACTAGTAGGTGCACTAGAGGTTCCTGTCTTTCCAACTTCAAATCTAGTTCTAGCTTCAACAATCATTTCCTTTGTGAAGCCTTGTTCCACAACAAGTTCTTCAACTTCTTTTCTGACCTTTTTAGCTATTAATGGTTTATCCAATTCAGCATGTACCTCTATTGATTTCTCTTTAAAAGTTCCAAACCTAGTTACACTGGGATCTACCAGTGTAGATAGAAGGTGATCAACATAAACAATCAAGATATCTTCCTCTACCTCATATCCCATAGGCATAACCCATGAAGTTCTTGGGTCTGCAACATCCATTTGACAAGTATCTGTATCAACCATGAAGCAAATGGAATCTTCATACCTCTTTACAACATGCTCAGGTATCCTCTCTCTGACATGCATTATCTTCTTGAAATATTTGAAGTATCCCTAGATTGTCTTTGTAAATTCATTACCAAGTATTTTGATACCATTCTTTATTTGCAACATTGTGTATCCATAGACCATTGAATATCACCTATACCAGGAAAGAAATTCTGAAAAATAGAAAAACAAACCAATGATCAATTGCCCAAACTTGAACTTTTGTCGCTTTTCCTTCTTGATTGATTCAAGATTCAACATCTTGTGCTCTCAAAGCTTTTGCTAGATCATAATTAGCATTCTCCTTCAACATCTAGTAAGCTGTGTGGATTGCAGCTCTGAGAATGCTATTCATCTAGCTCGAATGATAAACTCTATAGCCGATGACCATAGATGCAAACTTCACTGCTGGATCATCAATGTCATTCACCATCATAGAACGACCATCCCACTTCGATTTTGTCAATTGGATAACCTTATCCTTTGGGATTCATCTCAGAATAGGAACTTCACTGGTGGCCCATAATCCGATGACAACATGGATGGCTTCTTTTGTAATATTGTGTGGTCTATCTAACCACATGAACTCATCATGAATCCTGCTCAAAAAATATTTGACATGCTCTTCTTCAACATCATCTATTAAGTTCATAGTATGATGAAAACCTTTATGGGTAACCCTTCTGAATTCATCCTTCATCTCACCTTGTTTATCACACAACAATAGGTATTGATCATAGATGGAAAATGTCCCCAAATCTTCCAATTTGCAATGAATGTAAGATCGGATGTCTTCGACATGCAAAACACCATAGGATACGTTAGATAGGGCTCTAGCTGGATCAGTCTCCATCGACTTATGAGGATGTCTCTTGAACTCCGGTTGAGGCCTTTTGGTAATATCAATAATGTGTGGTGTATCCATCATAAAAATTAAAACATAGAATCAGATTCATAGAGAAATACCTTTCAACTTCTTTGCAGCTAGGCTTTCCAGTCTGAATGCTCTTCCAGTGATTCACTTTTCCTCAAATCTTCACAATCTGCTATTCGCTTCACCAAAGCAGAAATCCAATGCCTTTCATTGCTTCTATCTCTCTCCAAATGTGCTTTCAAAAATTCTAGGTGAGAAATGAGACTTTTAAAACACCTTTTATTTGCCTTTTAAAAACTGCATTTAATGCTAAACTAGTTGAACATACCCTAATCATTTCTCAACCTTAAAACTTGTTTACCAGTAGCCTATCACGTCCAATTTATCGGTTAAGACTCAAAATCACTTCATAACATTATAATGCATCAAAATATGCATATTTGACTTACTGCACACCATTTAGGGGGTTTGGAAATGGATCTGACAATATGCTCCCCCTAAGATTCATCATAGCTTAGTTTATCGGTGAGGTATTTTCCATACTAGATGAATAATTGGAGTCTTTTGATCGTTTCTCCTCACTTTTCTTCATCCATGTCTTATTCATCTCTTTTGGTTTCTTCCACATCTACCTTCTTATTTCATTTCCGATCAATAGACTGATTAATCGGTTGGTTCATTCGAGCTCTACAAAACTTTGCAATGTGTCCCAGTTTGTAATAATGGAAACATAACATTCCAGATGCTCTCCAGAGTCCAACATTGCCTCTACTAGTTCTTGTCCAACAATTCATAGCTACATGACCATAGTTGTGACAGATTGAATATTTCACATTCCATCTATTCTTCATTTCATAAGGACTAGACCGGTTCACATAAGGTCTCTGACAAGTAGAGTTTCTCCAGTCATTGTAAGATCTCTGCCATTCACTATTAGACCTCTGATTCATGTAATATCTCTAATTGTTCACTCTTGACCCGCACTCAACAATTCTATGACCATACTTGTTACAATTGAAGCAATATCCATCAAAAGTACTAGGCTTATATCCTTCATATACATTAGGTCTATATCTATCAAAAGTATTGGATCTACTTCTACAAACATTAGCAGTATGGCCTACCTTATGAAAGTTAAAACATATTGGTTTTTAGGTTCTCTCATCAGTGATCTTCTTGCTCTTTGGTGCAGATTTGGCTTCATGCATGGTATCCTTGGTACCAGATGACTCTTCTTGTTGAAAGGTTGTGTATCGCAAGCCATGTGTGTCTCCATTCCACCTTTGTGTTTGAATATGCTCATCAATCATATCAAGGCTCTTGTTGAATTTAGCTAATAACACATTAGCATCAACCAACTCCTTGGTAAGCTCCTCATTCTTCTTTGTAAGACTTTCTCCAAGAGACATAGCCATGTCTAGATCAGATTGTATTTCCTCTTATCTTCTTTTTCCTCATGAAGATGTGCATGCAGGGTACCAAGCTCCTGATTCAACTTTGAGATCTCATGCTCCTTATCTCTTATTGTCTCTTCAGCTATCCTCCTGGCTTCCAAGTCTTGACGCATTTTGATGGTAAGGGATTCCAGCTCTTCCACCTCATTAGCCAAGGCATCAATGTTTTCTTCCTCATATGAATTGTTTTCACTAAGTTCCAACACCTGCTCATCCAGTTCTTTTCTCTTAGCCAATGAAGCTTTGTACTTGACCTTTAGTTCACCAAGGGCTTCTTCAGATTCTGCAAGCCTGTGTGAAAGCTCTTTGTAACTCATTGAACCTTCCCCGATGTTAGCCTTAGAGATCCTTCCCAAGTGGTTAAGCCTTAAGCAAATTAGGCTTTGATACCAATTGATATACTTATAAGGCATTGAGAGGGGGGGGGGGGGGGGTGAATAAGTGCAAGCAAAAACTTAATAAATCTGATAACACTTTTCACCAATCTGAAAATCAATATGCATGCAAGAAATATAACCACATAAGAAAACATCCAACAAAGCATGCAAACCATAACACAATGATTTTTCACATGGAAACCCAAATGAGAAAAACCATGGTGGGAATTAGTACCCACAAAGATCAACTATCTACGGTATAAAGATTTGACCGGTTAAGGTCATACAATCACCCTCTTAGGGGTACACCCGATTAAGAGTGCTTTAGCTTGGTTAAGAAATATACAATAAGTCCTATTAGGAACCATCCCTGTTAGGAGCTACCCACATTACTAGGATTTTCAAACACAAGCTAATGTGTCACCTTGTTAGAGGATTTCATCTTCGGACCTGTTAGGATCCTACCACACCTTGTTATGAGTGACCTTGTGAGAGGATTTTCTTGCTGCAACTGTTAGGGAACAACAAGTTTGACTGATCTTAAGTTACCACCTATGTGCCTGATTAGATCCTCTTCTTCTCCGCTTCTATCACTAACTAAACATCAAACTCTAACTCCTTCTTCTATTGCACAATCAAATTCTCACTCTAGATCCATGAAATCATACAACATTCATCTCCTTATAAAAACTTTGTTAAGTCAACTAAGAACCTTGGAATAATTCCCTAGGTTAATTGAATCTAGTCACCTTGCTCATTATGCTTTCCTTATGTTGGCCAAATAAAACATAACTAAAAAACATAACATCAAAATCTACCGGTAACCGATCAAATTAACTTTGTTTTACCGATTCACTGTTCTTCCTAATTGTAACTGTACTTCCGATCATAACTCTCTCAATACATTGAATCTGATAATGCGGTTTCAATCAAAGACTCATACCAATGTCATAAACATATTTTCCAAACCACAATGCCTAACTCTTCACCAATCATCCATACCGGTTGTCTATTCATCGCTCTGTTCCTATTTACCGGTTGCCTGCAACTTAGCAGTTTTGTTGTCTAACAGATTCCACTACCGGTTAAGATATACCGGTTGGTCTAGATGACTTAGATGACTAACAAAACATGGTTTCCATAAATGACAACACAAATAAAGTCATCAAACAACCTATTACAACTCTATCATCATCATCAAGACAACACTTTAGGCTCTACAAAACTTGATATTTAAAAGCCATATTAACATCAATTTTTAAATGGGATCTCCCACTCCTACTCTTTCTCATTAATTTATATTTTAGGGATCCATGGTTTCTCTATGTCCATTGCTAATGCATCATTTGGCGTTGTTTCATCTTCTACTACTAGGGTCTTGTCCATAGTGAGTTTGTTATGCAATGAGAAAACAACTCTTACATGCAACTTCAGCACACTTAAGAAAAACCACAAACCAATATACATATACTCTATGATTTCCAAACAACACCAACTTTAAGATCAAATAAACAATTTTATTTTCAAAACAACTTATTGTTATACATATGACTAATTTTCTAATAATTATAAGCACTCTACCCTTTGCATTTTTTCACATACTATCTCTCTATCTAATGACCCAAAACCCCAATTCTCTACCTCTTGGTTGATCTACAAGTCTCTATTTTTCTCAAACTCCAAAATCCTCTTTGGAGGAGCTTCTATCCTTTTCTAACTACCTCAATACTACCCACGTTGTCCTTCCTCACATGTATTTCCTTATATTTCCTCAAAACAAACACACACATTCCTTTGCCAAAATTCATTGCCTACACAAACCCCCCTTCTTAGTAGAGACTGCCCATTCTATATTTCATAAGGGTTGCTACACCATACGCACCATGCAGGCCCACATGCACAATGCCTTTTGATATTTCTACTTCCACCACTACCTCCCTATTATTTAGCCCCTTCTTATATGGCAATCCCCAAAATTGAATCCTTTTATTCATCTTCCTTAATATGCCTTCCCTAAAGATGACTCATACAACATTTGATTCATTTCTAATGGCCTTTGGTTTCACCTCCTAATCATCCCTCATGTAGAGCTACATGATGACTTCCACAAAAATATATACCCATGGTTTTGGAGAATACAAAAAAATTTAGTCTATCTTAATTCCACTCTCTACCATTACAAACTCTTTCCCTTCACATATACTCCAAGAAAATGCTACACCAAAAGCATTAAATGCATCAATCCACTTCCATTCATTATTTTTTAAAACCTTTTACAAATTTACCAAAATTAGAGTCAAGCATTAACATTCAACAACAATAACATTCAAAATCTCACTCCTACATGAAGGAAAGTTTGAATGTTTAAATTGAAGCCCCCCCATGTGGATGCCTCTGCATCAGACACCCATGGTAGAAGAAAATATGTCTTGAGTTAAAGTTGGAAACATTTATAGACCCTATGTTTGTCTTGGATCTACTTTTCTTCTTTGTCTACTAGCAATTACTTGTTCTTCACTTCTTGCAGCCTCACAACAACCTTCCCTTAAATCTTACTCTTCTATTTCTACCCTTCATAAGGTTCAAAGTAGCAAATCTAATTCCCCAACAATATCGTCTATCAAAATAAAAAATAACAACTAAATTCACACCTTCTCCTTCCACCTTATCTCCTTTGTAACTTGTCATCATTTCAATACCTTTGGAAAGACATGCTACTACTATAATATGGTTTCCTTCACTCAAAAAATTGTTAGTAGAATAATCAAGAGACTCAATTTCCATATTTTCTAACAAGGAATCATGAACACTAGCCAATGGACCTTCATATTCACTGTTATCAAACAAAGATTCATCAAAAAACCATTTATTTACCTCCACATCATGTCGCTTGAGTTTATTTTCATCAAAATTGTCTATTACTATAATAAATTTCTCAGTTTCTACATTCTAACCCTCATCAAAGAAAATATTAAAATCTTATTTTACCTCATTACCTTTTTCTGCAACCTTTTTTCCACCCGAAACCAACCCTTCATATTCTCTTTCCACTACTTCACTTTGAATTGACAAATTATCTTCCTCCACTTCCTCTTGGTTAGATTTAACAAAAAAATCATGTTCTTCCTCCATAACACCTATGGAATCTACTGCACAAACCCTTTCACTACTACATACCTTTTCCATTACTCCTTGCAATGGCTTCAACTTATGTTTCACTCCATCCTTCATCAATGAGTCTGTATTAGCATACTCATTGTGCATTTCTCTTCTATCAAATTTCCAAGGCCTCCCTAATAAAACATGGAAATCATTCATAGGCATAATATGATGATTAATGATGAATAGTAAATACCCAACAAATACTGAGAGGGGGGGGGTGAATCAGTATAGACAAAAACTTCTTAAACAACTTAAACTGCTAAGACTGCACTAACTGGTAAACAATATTACCAATCTAAATCAAGGAACTACTGGTAAAACACAGTATGACTGTAAGAGACATAAACCGATAACATCTAGATCTTCTCAAAACCTAATATCACATCTCAACTTCACCCATATGCTTAAGAAAGTAATACATCAAAAATACAATGACCATTGGATCAGCTTGCATTACCGCTTAACAGAAAACACTAAAACATCACATGAAAAAGAATCACACATAACACACTGATTTTTCACGTGGAAACCCAACTGGTAAAAACCACAGTGGGGATGAATACCCACAAGTTGTTCTTGAACTCTTCTGAAGTTCGATCTGCTAGGAGCCTAGTTCGGTTAAAGACTTTACAACTGGTTCTGCTAGGAACCGATCTTGCTAGGGATCACCCGATTAAGGGATGGCTAAATACCCATTTAGAGGTTAAAACCCTGTTAAAGGTTACCTTGTAAGAGGATTTGAAGAACTCAATGATTTTGAGTCACCTTGTTAAAGGATTTACAAAAATCCTGTTAAAGCTACCCGGTAAAGGGATTTTCCATCTGCTGAAATAGTTAGAAGTCAACAGGTAATACACTGATTTTATAACAACACTTAATGCTAAGGCAGATCCACTTTAGTTCCTTTACATTTGCAATCACACTCTACAAATCTCTACTTACTCCTTTGGTCTAGCAAGAATCAACTCACATACATTCATTTGCCAACAACTTCAAATGAAAAACATCATTGACCTTATAGAAAACAATTAGGTCAGTAGCCAAAACCTAAAACCCTAAGCATCTAGGTTAACAATATAGTCGGTCCAATCCTAGCCATTTAAACACATTACATAGCATAAAACAATCTTGAACAAATCTCAAGACGTTCTCCATCATCCATTCTTTACCGCTTCTGGAAGTTGATAACCCATCACGCACTCTCTGCTGTTTACTAAGATTTTGCACATTCTCGAGGTAGATAGAATCAATCTTCTTCATGCAAGATTCTCAAGGAGATTCTTCATGCGCACAAGGATGACGTGGCAACGCGATCTAATCTTCATTTCAATGCTAACTCATCACAGGATGTCATTGGTCGAATCACACAGACTTGGAATGCATAATCCGGAAACCCTGAAGCTGAGACTACCAACTAGTAGTCATATCAAATGAAACCCCGATACAAACTTTACATATACCGGTTCACACTCCAACATATCAGTTCACTTGTTGCATATACCAGTTCACTTGCCAGTTTGCTTACTTCAATATATCAGTTCATACTTCAACATATTGACATCAATGACAACATACAATCATACCATGTCATCAAACTCTGCACATATGCCAATATAATATCACACATTATCTTATCATTATACTTTCCAATATTAAATTTTACCAAACTTTATTTTCTAATCAAAACCTTCTTGTTGTCTTGTAACCAAGCTATCCAATATGAATGCAGGTGTTTTATCCTCTCTAGCTACAATTTACTTACCATCTGTTTGAAAATAAGATTATTAGTGCTCCTACTATCAGTTCTAAACAAGTTCTTTTTTTGAACTGTTTCATTCAACAAGACTCTCCTGCTAACAAGCACTTCTTGATTTTCAACATCCTCTGATTGTGAAGCTTTAGCTTCCTCATTGAAATTTGAAACTCTCACTTTTTCATTTTCTTTAAATTCATATGATTTGTGTCCTCCTTCTCCACATTTAAAACAAGTAATCTTGTAGTTTCCTCTTCCTATGGAATCTTGTTCACATGGGTATGGATCATCTTTCCTCTAGTTTTTACTACTGCCATGCTTTTCATGTTTTTGATTTTTCAATTTTGAATCCTCATCCTAATCTCCATATGATCTTCCCTCTTTATTTTGATCTCATCCTCTTCCTCTTTTCTTTCTCTCAAATCTCTTGTTCAACCTTTCTTCAATCTTCAAGGCAAACTATTATGCATCTTCCACTGTGTAAACTATCACCAAAGCCATCTCTTCTTGTATACTTCGCTTCAAACTATTAATGTAATGAGCTACCTTCCCTTTGTTGGCCTCTAAATGACTAGTCTAGATCAAAATCCTAGGAAACACTTTTGTGTATTTTTTTATTGTTCTTCCTCCTTGGTTGAGAGTTTGTATCTTCTTTATCAAGTATAATTCATAGTCTACTGGAATAAATTTCATTTTTATTTTCTCAATCATCCGATTTCATTTTTTAATCTTGTCTTTACCTCTTCTTCCTCTTTCCAGCTACACCTCTTTCCACAAAATAGAGGCATGTCCCTTTAACCTTGTCTTTACAAATTTCATTCTATCAGGGTCTTCAAATTCTTCAAATTCAAAATACTCCTACATGTTATTTATCCAGTCAATCAATTCTTCTAGATTCAATTTCCCAATGAATGTAGGTGTAGCATCGTAAATTGTACACCCTTTATTAGTGTGTCCAATTTCACACTCTCCTAGCACCTATTTTAGTATTTACCTTTCATCTATGCATTATAGGACATTTATTATAATTAATTAATATTTTATTCAATATTTTGGGTCTTATTCCACTTTATTACATCATCACACTCTTATTTGGGCCCTTAATTCTAGGTGTACCCTTTATCATTTTAACCCGATTTATCCTTAATCCTACCCTAATTTAAACTCTCAAAACATATTTTACATATATACACATCTTTTTTGGCCCACCAAGCTAGATTTGGCATTAGAATGGCGATAGACCACATCCCTAGAAATTCAGAAAAAAGTTGTTGGGACCAGAGTACCCAACATTTTGATCCTGTGCTTTTTTCCCCAAATTTTGGGAGGATGATTGTGTGGCCTTATCCTATTAAAATTTAACTTTGTGCAAAAATATATTAATTGTAAGTTTTCCTAAAGGTGATTTCAATTATGAAATCCCTATAGAAGGTATCCTTCTCAACTCATTTTCATCTAAGCAATCATAAGACTTCAAGAATCATAAGCATTTGACCTAAAGCATTTAGACATTCATTATCAAATATTTTCGATGATATTCAAGGCTACACATCCTTCATTCAACCACTGTGGAGAAAAAATACATCATTCATATGCAAGCATGTGTGTGATTAGGGTTTTTTCATGTTCATGCCATTTCATACAACATATGTGATTACATTCAAGAAGGAAAGCATCATCAACAACAATTGCAGATCTGAGGTATATCTTTTCATTATTTATTTTAGTTTTTTCATCACTTCATTCAAGGTTATTTCCAAAATTGGGGCTTTACTTAGGCAAATCCCCATTCCCAACCATTTTTCCCTTCTCTATTGTGCACACGAATAGGTGTGATGATACAATTCTCAGGATCGACTTTATTCACAGAGATGAATAGGTTTCCCTTGGGATGATGAAAAGTCCAGAGGACCAGAGTAATGGGTGGTCCCAAAATTTCAGGAGCTCCTTTTGGGAATGGATCCGAACACTCTTATATTGCTCAGAAACAAGTTCATGGCTCCGTTTGACAATTGTACCTCACTGTTTATGCATAATTACTTCAATCCCAACACATTTACCCTAATCTCAACATTTCAACTTGAAAAGAGGGAATCAAATCTTAACCAATGAATCTAATAAGAATTCTTATCCCCATCCTTGTTGATTTGAGGCTAGATCTATTAGGTTCATCCCTCTTTAATGTAGTGGTCCCTAAGCAAAAATTAGTAGTTTTACTACCTCTCGTGGTGAAAAGCCTAATTTTTCACCTTTACATTTTGATGAACCCAACTCCTTACACCATTATTTCTAATTTATGTTCTCAGATCTGAGTGTTTATGCATTTTCAAATTCAAATTTACATTTACAAGTTCAATTTCCAATTGAATTACATAAATTTAGAGGTTAAATTCACAAAAAATCTAATTTATAATTCAAAAATTGAACTTGTGGGTTACTTAATTTGGATTAAGTATTTCAGATTTGATTCGGGAACATTTTAATTTTCAATTTTGCACTCATAAATTATATTTTTAATCAAATTACATAAATTTAGAAGTTAAATTCATAAAAACCCTAATTTATTTTGGTAATTGGGTTTGTGGGTTGCATAATTTTTCAATTACATTTTTTCAGGTTTGATTATTATGACATGTTATGTTTAGATTTAGATGAATTCAATCATTATTTATGTACTTACATTAGTGAAAAGATCATAAAAATTGTCCATTATTATCTATTTTTATCATGTATTTTGCATATGTTATCATTTGAAAAATCAAATTGTTGTCATTTGTTTTCATTTAGTTAGTTCCATGATTCATTCAATTCATAGATGTGATAATGAATTATCCTCCCTTGTTTCACTCTATCCGTCTTCTAAGGACCCTCCTACTCATGAGGACGTTTTAGAGCCAAAAGGAATCATTAACACTTCTTTCAAAACTCTCCCTTCTAAGGATGACATTTGAAGAATGATGTTGATATTTCTCCTAAAATGTGCCTCTCCCATGAGAGTATCTTAGAAGAAGAGGATGATATCATAAACACCTTCCTTAATGCTACCTTACCTTTCATGCATGGTACCTCTCCTAGAGAAAAAATATTGATGGATATTGATTTATCCTCTCCCAAATTTGGTCTTACCAATGAGGGCACAATGGTGCAAGAAGAGGTTATGAACACTTCTTTCAAATATCTCCTTCCTAAGAATGAATCATGATGTTCATCTTCATCCTAAAATGCACCTCTCCACAAGGATAATTTGGTGCAAGGGGATGCTATTGTCACTACCTTTCCTAGTGATACCATGCCCTCTTATCATTTCAATAAATTTCCCATGAGATATGAAGCACTAATTAGTTATGTTTGTCCTTCTCCTAGAGCTTATCTTTCCCATAAAGATACCTTGGAGAAAGAAGATGAAGTTATTAGCAATTTCCTTGATGCTCTCCCTCTTAAAGATGTATCCTTGGAAAACAAAGAACCTAATCAAGTTAATACTATTCATGCTTCTGTTGGCAATATTGCATTATAACAGACAATGAAAGATTGTTGAGGATATTGAGAAGGTTGTTGATGATTATGGATATAACTGATTAAAGATGTTTTACTATCTTGATATTATTATTTTGTCATTGATGTCAAGAAATTGATTTTCTAATTCAGTATGATGTTTCCATATCTTGAGAAGTATGATATGAAGATTATAAAGATGTCGGTAAAAGACATAGGAAAGAATATGATGAATAAGGGGATGAATAAGGTATTCAATGGGCAACTACTACTGAGTCAGACAATGATGAGATCATGATGTTTTAGATTGTTTTAACATCATACATATGTTGTAAATTGTAAAGGTTAATACTATACTATGTTATCAAGCAAAGAACCTAGTCAGTAAACCCTAAGGAACCTAGTCGGTAAACCTTAAGGTTATCGCTATCAGTTAATGAAGGCGGAATGTCTACCGAGTGGAGTTTAGTATTCACCGAGTTGTTACTGAGTTGTAACCGAGTTATAATTGAATGCATTAAATGTTTACATGCGGTATTTAATGAAGGAAGCTGATGAGCTGGAGTGGATTAAATGATTGGTGAGCTGTGGAAGAAGTTTGTTAATGAATCTAAGGCAATGGAAAGACGACATGAAGATCTACAACTCAGATTCAACCGCAATACCCTTGCACAAGTTCCAAGACTATTATGCAAGTTCCAAGGTGGGGTAAAACATTTTCAGATCGAAAGATGCATTGAACTTGGACAATATTGAAGATCTGATGGCTTTGATTGATCATGGGAAATGTGATCAAGGAGATTAAGTGGTTACCTAATTGTTTATAAATAGGAAACTATTGATAAACAATGCATGCGGGCAAGTGTATGCACAGGGATGCTACATAGTGATTACCGAGCACAAAAGCTTGAAGACCTGTTAGAATAACAGAGTATAGAAGTGCAATAGATAGACAAGATTAGTTCTATGTCTAGATTGTATTGAACAAATAGGAATCTACTTTAGCATTTTAGATGTGAAGTTGCAGATATATTTTTATTACTGTTATTTTGTGAAAGTGACAGAAAATCTCTTAACTGTGTGGACTTAACAGTCTTCTATGTAAACCCTCTAGCAAGGTGACATTCTAATTGAGTGTTTGAAATCCTTTAACAAGGTCACTTCTAACAAAGTGAAGATCCTAACAGATCTGAGGGAAATCCCTTAACCAAGTCACATCTAGCAATGTGTTTGTAATCTTTAATAGGATTTGCTTTTAACCGAGCATACTCTAGAAGAGTATATTTCTTAGTGGGTCCGAAATCCCATAGTGGTTTTTCCTTATTTGGGTTTCCACGTTAAATCTGGTGTTATGAGGTTTATATTGTTCATATGCTTTTGAGTTTGCATGTTTAACAGTTTTGGTTATATTACTGATATATATGTTACCGAGGTTGAATCTGATGTTTTTATGGATGATTAAGTTTGTATGATTCACGCCCCCCCCTTCTCATCTTGTTGGCTATTGCATCTGTACTTATATTAAGTATCAAAACTATCAATTGGTATCAGAGCTTTGGACTCCGGAAGGAAAGTTTAAAGGCACTTGAGTTAAAGATCCGAAGATGTATAAGAGGGATGCACCGAAGCTGAACAAGTCAAGTTTCTCTACATGGTAGAAAAGGATGAAGCTACATCTATCAGGAGTTGGAGAATATGCTGTATACTAGCTGGAGAATGATTTTGTTACACTGAGCACCTATCCATTGACTATGGAAGAGATAAAGGCAAAGCAAGAACATATTCAAACAATGATTGAAATAACATTTGCATTGACCGATTCAGAGTTTAATGATCTAGAAGGTTGCAATGATGTAAAGGCAATGTGGAATAAGCTCATATCAGTATATGGAGGAGATGAACATGTTCAAAGAGAAAAAGTAGATAGTCTGAGAGGACAACTTGAATCTATGAGGATGAATGAAGGTGAGAACATAACTTAGTACAGTACAAGACTAAAGGAGATTGTCAATCAAATCAAAGGAGCAGGTGGAACTATTGAAGAAAAGGATATAACAAGTAAGTTGTTGAGAACCTTTCTACTAGCTTATGCCATTCGAGTTTATGCAATCAATGAATTGAGGTCTATACCTAATATGCCAGTTTCTTTGGATGCTACTATTGGTAAGCTACATGCATTTGAGTTAAGTAATTTTGATAATAGTGGATCTTCAGTAAATAAAGTTGAATCTGCATTTAGTTCTTTTCATCTTGATGAATCTAATGATTACAATGAAAGAAAGTATAAGTACTCTGAAGGAGATCACAGTGGAGCAAGTGAAAGATTTCGGAAGAACATGGAAGAAGTACACAAACTATATGAGGAAATCAAAAAGCAAGAAGAGTTTGAAGCACTATTAGCCAAAAGGTTACCGAGAGGCAAAGGTAAGTATAAAGGAAAACTACCTTTGAAATGTTTCAATTGTGATAAGATAAGACATATGACTTCTAACTATCCTGACAAAGATTTTACTGAAAAGAGAGATTACCAAGATGACAGACAAAAAGATAATCATTACAGAGGACACCGAGACTTCAGAAGAAGAGATAGAAAGACATGCTTAATAGTTGATGAGGAATCTAATGATGATAAATCAGATGAGACTGATACAGAGGAAGTGGTTTATGTGGCTATCAAGGATGGCTCAGATGAAGAAAGGTATGAAGAATAAGCCCTAATATCTCACATAAACACTAATGATTCTTGGATTATAGATAGTGGATGCTCACATGATATGACAGGAGATAAACACAAGTTTGTTATGTTAGAAGATTATGATGGAGGCTATGTTAGATTTGGTAATGATGCACCATGTCTGGTAAGAGGTAAAGGATCTATAACACTTCTTGATAATGCAAGATGCAATGATGTTTATTGGGTTGAAGGTTTGAAATACAATTTGTTGAGTGTAGCACATATAAACAACACAGGTTGCCGAATAGAATTTCAGAAAGGAATTGTCAAAGTTCACGACAAGAATGGAAAGTTAGCTACTACCAGGACACAAACAAAAGGTAATACATTTCACCTCGACTCAACTCAGAATAAGTGTTTGCATGCAAAGATTGATGATACTTGGCTATGGCATAAAAGGTTTTGTCATGTAAATTTTGATAATCTAATCAAAATAAGTAAGAAGCACAGAGTAAGAGGTCTACCAAGTCTTGAAAAACCTGAGAATGCTATGTGTCGACGATGTCAGATGGGTAAGATGACAAGATCAAGCTTTACAAGTAAGTCTTACACTTCTAAGGGAATTTTAGATTTAGTGCACACTGATCTTTGTGGTCCTATGAAAGTTAAAAGTTATTATGGTGATAAGTATTTCATATTATTTGTGGATGACTATTCAAGGATGATGTCAGTAATGTTTTTAAAGGAAAAATCAGAAGCTTTTCAAATGTTTAAATGGTACAAGGCAAGAGTTGAAAATGAAACAGGAAGACAACTGAAATGTCTTAGATCAGATAGAGGAGGAGAGTTCACATCTGATGAATTCAACTTATTCTGCAATGATCATGGTATTAAAAGACAAGTCTCTGCACCGAGAACTCCACAAGAGAATGGAATAGATGAGAGAAGAAATATATCCATTGTGGATTGTGCTAGAACACTGATGAATGAAAAGAAGGTGCCACAAACATTTTGGAGAGAAGTAATAAGCACAACTGTTTACACCTTGAACCGAGTTCAATTGAAGAAAGGTACTTTAAAGACACCATATGAAATCTGGTATGATAAGAAACCTAATGTTAGTTATTTTAAAATCTTTGGAAGTAGATGCTATGTTTATAAAGATGATAGAAATGGAAAGTTTGATTAGAAAAGTGAAGAAGGAACATTTCTAGGTTATTCTTCCATAAGCAAAGCATTTAAATGTCTAATCAAATCATCTAACAAAATAGTAGAAAGTGCAAATGTGAAAATTGATCAATTTGCAGAAAGAAATGATGAAGGAAATTCCAAGGAACCAGAAGACTATGATGAATTTGTCTATGTTCAACCAAGAAGTCCTACCGAGAAGACTGTTGAAGAAAATGAAGAGAATAGCCAATTACCAAGTGATGAAGAAGATCATACAGAGCCTACCAAGCCTGTATTAGCCAAGTATGTCAGAAGACATCATGCACCAAGTCAGATTATAGGAGATAAGGATGATCCAGTGATGACAAGGAACAAACTGAGACAGAACACATGTTTGATATCTGAATTTGAACCAAGAATAGTGAAAGAGGCATTTAACAATGAAGATTGGGTAAATGCTATGACAAAAGAGATTGATCAAATCAAGAAGAATGACACATGGACACTAATCCCAACATCGAAAGACAAAAATGTAATCAGTATAAAGTGGATTTTCAGAAACAAGCTAAATGAAAAAGGAGAAGTCATTCGAAACAAAGCAAGACTAGTTTGCAAAGGTTATGCTCAAGAAGAAGGAATTGATTATGGTGAAACTTTTGCACCTATTGGTAGACTTGAAGGAGTAAGAACATTGTTGGCCTATGTTGCTTTCAAGAACTTCAAGGTATATCAAATGGATGTCAAATCTGCATTTCTGAATGGAATATTAGAAGAAGAAGTTTTCATTGAACAACCTGAAGGATTTGTTGAAGACAATAATAAAGATCAGTTATGTAAATTGAACAAAGCTTTATATGGTTTGAAACAAGCACCAAGAGCATGGTATGAAAGATTGCACTCTTATTTGATTAAGATTGGTTTTATAAGGACAAGTGAGAACAACAACATGTACATGAAGAATGATGAAAATGGAATACTGATCTTAGCCATATTTGTTGATGATATTATATTTTGTGGAAATAACTCTTTATGCAAGAACTTTGGAAATGAAATGAGAAAAGAATTTGAGATGTCATTAATCGGTGAGATAAAGTATTTTATAGGTCTACAGATACTGCAAATGAAAAATGAGATTTTCATTACTCAATCCAAGTACATAAAGGAAATCTTGAAGAAATTTGGAGTGGAGGATTCAAAACCAGTAAGTACTCCTATGACTACCAATTGTAAATTATCTAAGAATGATGAATCTGCATCTGTTGATGAGACACTCTACCGATCCATGATTGGAAAACTACAATATGTTGTTCACAGTAGACCAGACATAGCACATGCAGTAGGTATAGTTGCAAGATTCTCTGTAGATCCTAAGGAAACACACATGATAGCAATCAAAAGAATTTTTAGATACTTGAAAGGCATAGAGGATTATGGCTTAGTATATCAGAAAGGAAATGATTTTGATTTAAAAGTTTATACTGATGCTGATTGGGCAGGCAACATTGATGACAGAAAAAGCACAAGTGGACGAGCTTTCTTTTTAGGAGAAAGAGTAGTGAGTTGGCTTAGCAAGAAACAAGGATGTATTTCATAGTCAACAGCAGAAGCTGAATACGTTGCTGCAGCATTGAATTGTACCAACATTGCATGGATTAAACAACTGTTGGAAGGTATAAATGAGAAAGTTACCGAGCCAGTAACTATATTCTGTGACAATACTAGTGCCATTAATATTTCAAAGAATCCTGTTATGCACTCTAAGACAAAGCACATATCTATCAAATATCATTATCTTAGAGAAGAAGCTCAAGAGAAGAAAGTGGTGTTGGAATATGTTAGCACAAAGGAGAAAATAGAAGATATCTTCACCAAGCCACTACCAAAGGACACTTTTGAATATCTCAGAAGTAAGTTAGGGGTCCTACCCCTATCTTCTACTCACTGACCGAGTTCAGTGAAAGCATCAATCCGATGACTCTATTGAATATCTTTTGGGAGTTGATGCTGAGTTATACACTTTAGGATGTTTTCTAAAAGTGTACAGGAATTATACAGGGAACAGGAATTGAAGACAAATGCTCTGACTGAGACTCAGTTGATACACAACAACAGGAAATCACTTCTTACAGAAAGAAATTATGTTTTCGTTCTTTTTTTTTTTTTGGCATTGTTGTCAAAGGGGGAGAAGACCTACAAAGGGGGAGAAGAATACTATAAAGGAGAGAAGACTGAGAGAAGACCTATTAGGGGAGAAGACTAAGAGAAAACTGAGTAGACTACAGATTGGGAAGAAGACTGAAGAAATGAGGAGAAGTCTAATGTATGGGGGAGAGCATTTCAGCATTTCAGAATCACAGCAATCCGAATCTATTAAGGTCAAATCAATTGGTTTTGCCATCAATGCCAATGGGGGAGATTGTTGGCAATATTGCATTATAACAGACAATGAAAGATTGTTGAGGATATTGAGAAGGTTGTTGATGATTATGGATATAACTGATTAAAGATGTTTTACTATCTTGATATTATTATTTTGTCATTGATGTTAAGAAATTGATTTTCTAATTTAGAATGATGTTGCCATATCTTGAGAAGTATGATATGAAGATTATAAAGATGCCATTAAAAGACACAAGAAAGAATATGATGAATAAGGGGATGAATAAGGTATTCAATGGGCAACTATTACCGAGTCAGACAATGATGAGATCATGATGTTTTAGATTGTTTTAACATCATACATATGTTATAAATTGTAAAGGTTAATACTATACTATGTTATCAAGCAAAGAACCTAGTCGGTAAACCCTAAGGTTATCTCTATCGGTTAATGAAGGCAAAATGTCTACCGAGTGGAGTTTAGTATTCATCGAGTTGTTACTGAGTTGTAACCGAGCCATAATAGAATGCATTAAATGTTTACATGCAGTATTTAATGAAGGAAGCTAATGAGCTGGAGCGGATTAAATGATTGGTGAGTCATGGAAGAAGTTTGTTAATGAATCTAAGGCAATGGAAAGTCGACATGAAGATCTACAGCTCAAATTCAACCGCAATACCCTTGCACAAGTTCCAAGACTATTATGCAAGTTCCAGGGTGGGGTAAAATGTTTTTCAGATCAAAAGATGCATTGAACCTGGACAAGATTGAAGATCTGATGGTTGTGATTGATCATGGGAAATGTGATCAAGGAGATTAAGTGGTTACCTAATTGTTTATAAATGGGAAACTATTGATAAACAATGCATGCGGGCAAGTGTATGCACAGGGATGCTACATAGTGATTACTGAGCACAGAAGCTTGAAGACCTGTTAGAATAACAAAGTATAGAAGCGCAACAAATAGACAAGATTATTTCTATGTCTAGATTGTATTGAACAAATAGGAATCTGCATTAGCATTTTAGATGTGAAGTTGCAGATAGATTTTTATTACTGTTATTTTGTGAAAGTGACAGAAAATCTCTTAACCGAGTGGACTTAACAGTCTTATATGTAAACCCTCTAGCAAGGTGACATTCTGATTGAGTGTTTGAAATCCTTTAACAAGGTCACTTCTGACAAAGTGAAGATCCTAACAGATCTGAGGGAAATCCCTTAACCGGGTCACATCTAGCAATGTGTTTGTAATATTTAATAGGATTCGCTTTTAACCGAGCATACTCTAGAAGAGTATATTTCTTAGTGGGTCCGAAATCCCATAGTGGTTTTTCCCTATTTGGGTTTCTACATTAAATTTGGTGTTATGAGGTTTATATTATTCATATGCTTTTGAGTTTGCATGTTTAACAGTTTTGGTTATATTACTGATATATATGTTACCGAGGTTGAATCTGATGTTTTTATGGATGATTAAGTTTGTGTGATTCACCCCCCCCCCTCTCATCTTGTTGGCTATTGGATCTGTACTTATATTAAGTATCAGAACTATCAGCTTCTAGTTATGAGAAGCCTAGGCCCAAAAAACCTCCTAATATCCTACAAGTTGCAAAATACATATGTGAAAGAGGTGATATGGAAAATAAATTAGAACAAAAATATGGTTCTGAAATACATCACACATTTAATGCTTGTACCAAAAAGAAAGATCCCAATGTTCTTTTCACATCCCTTCCTTCCCCCCCTTATTCTAAGAAACATGTTGATAAGTGTTGGTGTAAATAAATATTCTTCATGAATATTATTACACTTTACTTAAGTTAACTTAGGATAATGCATCGCATCGTAGTTTGGATTTGAGACACTTAGGGAAGTGTGCACATAGGGATATAGCTTGTAGGAGAAATTCCATCTTTTGTGGTTCTATCTTGCTATTACACTCCACATTCGGTGGGTCCTCCACCTCTTGTGGAATATTATACAGTTTCTCCTACCTACCCCTACTTTTTCTTACCTCCCCTTGTTTCTCATTGAGCCACATGTCATGATTGTGTGTTTGTATATCCATATGGCCTTGCCTATATAAGCAGGCTCATATTCATTGTATTGGTTAATCCAGTTGATCATTTGCATATTGATGAGAATACAGTTTTGTTCTTGTCATTCTATTGTCTCTTTTTTATGATTTTCATTGTACCCTTGATCTTGGCAAAATCTCACATGGTATCAGAGCCATTGGGGCTTCATTGATTGGTTTTGGGAGACATTTTTGGAAGGCTTCTATTTTTTGGATCTGAGGGACTGCACTTTTTGGAGGCATCTTATAGCATTTTTTACCTCACCATTGCACCCGGAAGGTCGTTTCTATAAAAATCGAGTATAAACTCGACCTATTTTGGTGAAAGTCAATTTTTGGGTGTGGAGGAAATTTTTTGCCCAATTCGGGCGATACAGTACGAAATTTTTATTTTTATTTTTTTTAAACAAAAAATTTCTGAAATTTTTTTTTAGTTTAAAAAAAAAATTGAAAAAAAAAATTTGAAATTTTGGGGGGGTCCCGTGACCCACCCCCCTCTGTACTCATACACAGTGTTTGTGGGTGTCAGTAGTGGCCATCATCTCCTTCCCACCATCCCTTCAACAGCAGCCCCGCAGAAGCACCGCCCAGCTCCCTTCGACAGCTATTTTCCAACCACCGACAATTTTCCGGCCACCGCCTGCCAGACCTCCGACGACCACCAACAGGGCCCACCTCCGCCTACCACCTTTGCCTGACACGTTAGCAGCTCTACCCAGTCAGTGCCACCTAACATTTTTTGCACAGTCAATGCCCAGTCAGTGCCTAGTCAACATTTTTTTGGAAATTTTTTAGACCCCTCTCCGTTGAGTAGTTTGGTTTTTTGAGTCAACTTTGGAGGCTCATAACTTGCTTAATTTTGCTCCTTTTTGGGTGCAAGTTTTTTTGATTTGGGCTAATTTTTTATGCTCTTCACAGTGGTGTGGTTATTTTCTGGGTTTGGTGATAGGTTTTTCAGAATTTTTGGATTCTCTCAGCTATACCTATCCAATCCTCAATTTTGCAACTTCAAAGGCTTCGTTTGAGCTCATATGACCTCCTTTTCAGGTGCCTTTTTTTTTAAAGTGCATAATTTTTTGTCTAATTTCATAATCTATGATCATTTTTTATATATTTTGAGTGGATATTAAACTTTCAGATATTGGTCTTTTTTTGGCCTAATTGGTACTTGTAATTTTCTTGGATCTTAGTCTAGATATCTTACATTATTAGTTTGAGTCTCTTTTGGCCTTATTAAGGCAGTTGTAAGTTTGAAATCAGAAGTCCACTTTACCATTTTTTGCAAGTGGCCCATTGTACACGCACTAAGTATAAAGTGCCAAATCATCATTTTTTTGGGGGGGGGGTTCTTTGATTGAGTGAATTTGGGGGGGTGTCTTGTGTGATTGTGCCTCTCTTTCCTTGTGCTCTTTCATTTTTTTTGCTATGAGTTCTCATAAATTTCGACCTTTAACTCCACATAATTATGCATCTTGGAAAATTAAAACATGGAGCAAATTAATGGAAAAAGGACTTACGCATTACATAGATGGAACAATAAAAGCACCACCTGATCCTAAGGCCGATCCTAATGCTTTGTTAGAATGTCTCACTAAGAATTGCATGGCTCTTGGAACCTTGAGTAAATATGTATTAGATGACCTCATTTTTCACATTGAGAATTGTTCTACAATCAAAGAGGCTTGGGATATGTTTCAGAAATTGTATGGTCAAGTTGATGAAATCAGAAGTTACAAGATTGACAATGAGCTCACCAACTTGGATCCCAATAGTTTTGATACAATCCAAGATTATGTCACCAAAGCAAATGAGCTAAGAGAAAAGCTTAAGGATTGTGGTATTGACAAAAAGGATTCTCAGTTGATATTCAACTTGTTGGACAAGCTTGCACCAGAATATGCAGCATTTTTTTCAAGCTTCCAAACTCATCATTTGACAGTGGGGAGTTCCTACACTATGCCTTCATTTGATGCTTTCACAGAAATGTTGATATTGGAACAATCTAAGTTGTTGAACATGAGGCTTCTCAAGTCTTCAAAGTCCAAGGCTTTGGTAGCTAATCAAGGAAGTCAAGGGAGTCAAGGCAAAGATTCCAACAAGAAGAAGAAGCAATCTAAGTCAAAGCCACATCAGGAAAAAGGACAATCATCCTCTCCATCACAAGGCAATTTTTCATCCTCTTCCAAGAAGGGGACTCCACCTAAGAAGGATAAACCAACTTGTGCTTATTGCAAGTATGGTCATGATGAGAATCGATGCCACGCCAAGCAAGTTGATGAGTTAACAAATCTTCTCAAGAAAAACAACATTAACTTGCCATCCGCCTACACAAAGAAGGATTCAACTCCTTCCTCTTCCTCACAGTCTACGGGAAAAGGGCAAGCATTTGTGGCTACAACAAGTTCTTCACAGTAGTGGATACTTGACTCGGGTGCCTCATATCACATGGGTTCTACAAAGGAGCAATTTTCTTCCTTGGAGCCATCAAAGGTACCTCACATTTACATAGGTGATGATACACAAGTTGAGGTTGAAGGGAAAGGTTTAGTTGACATGGATGATAGAACATTTGAGAATGTTCTTTATGTTCCTAACTTGTCTACCAAACTTCTCTCTATCTACCAAATCACTCACTATGGGAATGGGAAAAAGGTTGAGTTTACACCTGATTCAGTTATGGTAAAGGAACTTGATAATGATGCCTTGGTAGCAGTGGGACAAGTCAATGACAACTCAAGGCTTTATTCATTCTCCCACTTTGTGCCTAGTTCTCCTTCTAGGGCCTTTCTTACTCATTCAAATTCAGAAAGTAAGCTATGGCATAAGCGGTTTGGTCACCTCAACTACCACTATCTTCAACAGCTCAACACTAAAGACACGGTCACATGTCTACCTCGAATCAATTTTTCAGAGGGTGTATGTTCAGGGTGTTCCATGGGCAAGCATCCCGAGGAGAAGTTTGATAAGGGGAAATCTTGGAGAGCTTTGGAAGTTCTTCAACTTGTTCACAACGATGTAGCAAGTCCATTTCCAACACCTTCATTTAGTAAGACCCGCTATCTCCTCACCTTCATTGATGACTACTCCTGCTTCAATTGGGTCTACTTTCTTATTCATAAGAGTGAAGTCTTTGACAGATTTCGAGACTTCAAGGCTCGTGTGGAGAAGCAATTCGGGAAAGTGGTCAAGATTCTTCGCACAGATAATGGAAGGGAATATGTGAATAAAAGACTTGAGGATTTTTGTACATTTGAGGGGATTGATCTTTAGCATTCTGTTGCATACACTCCACAACAGAAAGAAGTTGCAAAGTGCAAGAATCGAACTCTCAAAGAAATGAATAGTTGTATGATACATGCATTTTCTCTTGATCCCACCTTTTGGGCAGAGGCTATTAGTTGTGCCACACACATCTAGAATCGGGTTCCTCACAAAGCTTTGCAAGGTATTACTCCTTTTGAGGCTTGGGCTAGTAGGAAACTGATTGTGAGACATTTCAGAGTCTTTGGGTGTCCAACATGGGCTCACTTACCTCCGCAGAAACACAAGGCATTGGAACCTCAGAGTCGGCCTTGCATATTTGTTGGATATCCTAAGGGTGTTAAGGCATATAGATTGATGGATCCTGAGACACATGAGGTGTTTATTGAGAGAAGTGATATTGAGAGGAGTGATAGAGATTTGCTGGAGTGCTCTACCACTAAGCTACTAGCCCCTCTTGGACCAGTCCATCGTCAGTCCGGGTGTGGCTTATTTCCAACACCAACAACCCCCCTTAAGCCACACCTCTTGTGTGCTTGGGGCTCCTAGCCTAGACCTGGCTCTGATACCATGTTGAGACATGGACCAGCTAGGACTCGAACCTAGGACCTTCCATACGCTACTGGAGTGCTCTACCACTGAGCTATTGGTCCCTCTTGGACCAGTCCATAGTTGGTCTGGGTGTGGCTTATTTCCAACACCAACACCCCCCCTTAAGCCACACCTCTCATGTGCTTGGGGCTCCTAGCCTGGACCTTGTTGGGCTAGACAAACACTTGAGTCAGCGGGTTATCTTGTTGGGGATCCTTGAGATACATGGAGGACTCGATCACAGCATCAGGGCCTTCCACATGCATTCATTGCTATCACTTCCGATCCATAGACATTTTGGGAAGCATCAGGGGTTCCTGAATTGGGACACGCTATGGAGGAAGAGTATAGTTCCTTGATGAGGAACAACACATGGGAGTTAGTCCCTCTCCCTAAGGGGAGAAAGATGGTTCGATGTAAGTGGATCTATCAAACCAAGTTTGCAGTGGATGGTAGTGTGGATAAGTATAAGGTTTGGCTTGTTGCAAAAGGTTTCTCTCAGGTTCCAGGTGTTGACTATTCTGAGACCTTTGCGCCCATAGCCAAAATGAACTCCATTTGCTTGACACTTGTTATTGCTGCAGCTCATGGTTGGGTTGTACATTAGATGGATGTGAAGAGTGCTTTTCTTCATGGGGATCTTGATGAGGAGATTTATATGGAGTAGCCACAGGGTTTCATCCAGGATACTTCCTTGGTTTGCAAACTAAGGAAATCTCTCTATGGCCTTAAGTAGGCCCCTAGGGCTTGGTACGCCAAGTTGGATTCCTTTCTTCTCTCAGCAGGGTTCACCAAGTGTCATTCCGATCCGAATATCTACATTTTGCGACAGGATGACTCTCACTTGATACTTGTGCTCTATGTTGATGATTTTATCATTACAGGGAGCACCACATCCATCATTAGCAGGGTCAAATTTGCTTTGTATGACAGATTTTCTATGACTGACTTGGGTCTTTTGCACTACTTTCTCAGGATAGAGATTCCACAGTCACCTTCTGGGATTACACTATCGTAGCCCAAGTATGCTCTTGATCTACTTGCATGCTTTCATATGGCTGATTGTAAGCCTGCACTGACTCCCTTTCTATCAGGAGTCAATCTTGAGGCTCGATGTTCTTCTCCACTAGTTGATGCCACATTGTATCGTCATCTTGTGGGTAGTCTCATCTACTTGACTCATACATGCTCTGATATTTTATTTGCAGCTAGCATGGTTTCCTGCTTCATGCAGGAACCACATGAGCTTCATTGGAAAGCCACCAAACGTATCCTTCATTACATCTAGGGAACACATCATTATGGGATTCACTATGCAGCAGGAATAGGACTTCGCTTGGTTGGTTACATAGACTCCGATTGGGCTAGCGATCTTGATGATCGTAAGTCTACTTCAGGTTACATTTTTCACCTTGGTTTAGCCCCCTCAGTTGGCAGAGCAAGAATCTGCATGCTATTTCTCTTTCTTTGACTGAGGCTGAGTATCGAGGCGTTGTTAACGTAGCGTTTGAGACCACTTGGCTTTAGTAGATTCTCACAATGTTTGGGTTCACCACTCCACGGCTGACAGTTCTACATTGTGACAATCAGAGTTCTATTGCAATCTTGAAGAACCTGGTCTAGCATCAGTGGACCAAACACATCGAGATTCATATGCACTATATCTGAGAGCTTATTCAAGAGCAGGTAATTGATTTGCAATATTGTCCTACAATGGAGTAGGTTGCTGACATCTTTACCAAACCTTTCACCGAGAGTAAGTTCCAGTAGTTGCGAGCTCTCTTGAGGGTGTAGGATGTCTCATTAGGGGGGCTCAGCTGACTTCTACTTTCTCTCTTATGGGGAGGACTTTATCCTCATTGAGGTTTTGTCCTTCTTCTTTGAGAGTTATTTTGTACATTCATCTCTCTTTTGGGGGGGAGTTTTTTTCCCACTGAGTTTTCTCCCTTTCTCCGTTTGTGAGAGATTGCATTGCATAGTTTTTCTTGCATTTTCATATTGTACATGCGTACCTATCATGGCCTAGTAGCTAGGACCCATCTTGCATTGTTGACTTGAGTCTTCATTCCCTAAGTTGCACTTAAGGGGGGGTGTTGGTGTAAATAAATATTCTTCATGGATATTATTACACTTTACTTAAGTTAACGTAGGATAATGCATCTCATCGTAGTTTGGATTTGAGACACTTAGGGAAGTGTGCACATAGGGATATAACTTGTAGGAGAAATTCCACCTTTTGTGGTCCTATCTTGCTATTACACTCCACATTCAGTGGGTCCTCCACCTCTTGTGGAATATTATATAGTTTCTCCTACCTACCCCTACTTTTTCTTACCTACCCTTGTTTCTCATTGAGCCACATGTCATGATTGTGTGCTCGTGTATCCATATGGCCTTGCCTATATAAGCAGGCTCATATTCATTGTATTGGTTAATCCAGTTGATCATTTGCATATTGATGAGAATACAGTTTTGTTCTTGTCATTCTATTGTCTCTTTTTTATGCTTTTCATTGTGCCCTTGATCTTGGAAAAATCTCACAATAAGGAACCTAATCTTGTTGTGAATCTTCATGATATCTTAGCTAAGATTTCCCTTTGGGACTTGATTCAAACTTCACCTTCACATCATAAGTTAATCCAAGAAGCCTAACAAAGGGTGGTTCCTCATCCGAAACTAAATGATATTACATTCTCACAAGATGAATTGCCTTGTATATATGCTAAAAATAGAGATGATCCCCTTATGATAACTCCTTGCATTTATGAACAAAAGGTAAGAGGTACTTTAATTGATAATGGGCCAACACTTAATATTTGTTGTGTTGACTTATTAGATAAGATAAATTGGGATTATTCTTCTATTCAACCTGATCCTCTTTGTGTGAATGGCTTTGATAATGTTCCTAGAGAGTAAATTGGTATAATGATATTACCTATTAAAATAGGACCTGTGAATTTGCCTACTCCTATTCATGTCATGCCCAATCGCCTTAATTATAACCTTCTTCTAGGTAGACTATGGATTCATGCTATGAAAGCAATTCCTTCTACCCTTCATTGCACAATCAAATGCATATATAACAATGAGCTTCACATAATAAAGGCTGATCCTAATCCTTATAATTTTACTCATGATGAAGTGGAATGTATTTCCCCCTTTAGTATTATGATTCCTTCAACAAAACCATCTCCTATCAATGATGCTTCTTTAGCAAGGAATTGGGGTACACTAGACTTTACACCCTCCTTCAATGGGCATAAGATCCCTCAATCTAAGAATGAAGCCTTGAAGGAGCCTTTTGTGTCTTTTATCCAAGTTTATTCTAAACCAATTCCCATCACTCCTTCCAATACATGTCTTGATAATGATAGGATCTCTTTAGATTTTGATACTAAAAGTAAACCCTCTCCTATAGAAATTTCAGCATCTACACATGGATACAACGGACATGGTTGGGATGTGTGCAACAAAGTGTTGAAATTCATGAGATAACAGACTTTTCTAATGAAAAGTTAGGTTTCCAACCTCTTCCTTTGTCAACATACCCTCCTTCATTATCTATTGAATTTACATCTTTTCATTCCCATAGGACATTCCAACAAGCTAGTGTTTTGTCAAATCCTGTTTATGTAAACTTGATTTCTCTTCCCTGCTATAAACATCAACCTGGTACCTAAGGACTAGGGCACCCAACACCCCTATCCTAGGACCACAAAACCTAATTCCCTTTTCCTCCTCAAGACCATGGAATCCAGTTCCCTGGTCCTCCCACTTCAGATCCAAATTCTTAGGTTCCTCTCCAGACTGTTTCAAAATCTATATTTCCAATTTGCAGATTCAAAGACCATAAAAATAACATAAAAGTAATAGGTGATGATGGATGACATATTTTTCATGATTATTTCAAATAACATTCAAGTTCTCATTATGTTTCTCCTCACAATGTGACATTGTTAGCTTACCTATTGGGGTCTCATTGTCATTCATGGTGGTACAATTTCAGGTGCAATCATACTTAGTGAGAAACATAATAGTTTGTTTATTCTTGACTCTATGCCTGGGGGGAAATAATATTATCCTATCTTATCTCTTTATTATTTCATGGTTTCACTATTTCCTTTTATTGGCAACAATGTAGAAAACTAAAAAGGGGGGTGAATCAGTTTTCTCAAAAACTTAACTCAACTCAAACACAAATTGAAATCTAATACTTAATAGTGAAATAACAAATTAACACCACATCAATGACACACATGAAACCAAGATTTTTGATGTGGAAGAACTAGATTAAGGGAAAAACCATGGTGGGAACCTACCCACAATGAGATAATACCTTGTTAGGAGTAAAAGAAATATTACAATTTTCCATTCTTGAATTGAAAGTCATTACCCTTATCAACCATCTGACCAACACTCAAAATATTATGCTTTAGACCTTCTACATACAAGACATCATCAGTATTGTGCTTACCATTAAGAGAAATAGAACCTCTACTACGACTTGTACAAGATTTATCATCACCAAATCTAACAATACCACCATCATATTTTTCCATTCTCAAAAACTTACTCTTATCACCTATCATATGATGAGACAAGACACCGTCAATAACCCATTCATCTTTTTCTTTAACTTTAGCAGCTAAAAATTTCTCCTCATTAGTGCAACTAGTAGAATCAGTAGGCAGTGGCTCATCTTCCTTGATAGAAATAAATACCCATTCATCATCACCTAAATGTCATTTCTCAGATTCATCATCTATCACACCTTCATCAACAACATAATAATACTTCTTTTGAAACTTAGGCTTGTATGGCTTCTTAGAAACTCTTTCCGAGCACCTTGAAGCCAAATGTCCTATCTTACTACATGAAAAACATTTAAGAGGCAACTTTTCTTCATACCTACCGACACCTTTAGGCAATATTTAGACAATAAGGGCTTCAAGCTCCTCAAGCTCTCTTTCTTCTTCTTCCATCTCCTTTATCTCCTTTTCATATCTGGATACTCTTCTTAAACTTTCTCCCATATCATATCTCTACTTTCCAGAAATAGTAGCTTTGAATGTAGATTTGGTCTTAGGAAGAGAGTCACCAAACTCACTCAACTCAAAAGAAACAAGCTTACCAACCAACATATCTCTAGTCATATTAGTCATGGTCTAGATCTCCTCAATAGCAACATCTTTAGCCTTGTAGGGAAGAGGCAAGGGTCTCAACACTTTGGCTACAATCTCTATTTCTTCCAATAGTCCATCATCACATCTAATATTGAAGACAACCTCATTCACTTTTTGCATAAAAGAGGTAATTTTCCCATCTTCACACATCTTTAGTAACTCATACTTTCCATTCAGGCTCTGTAACTTGGCAATTTTCACTTGACTGTCACCTTCATATAGAGTCTCCAACTTCTTCCAGATCTCATGAGAAGTCTACAAATCCATCACATTAGTCATCTCAGAATCAGTCAGGGCACTTAGCAATGCTTCCTTGGCTCCACTATTCTATTCAACTTCCTTTACTCATCTGGAGTTGTAGGACCATTCTGAGGAACAATATATGCATTCTTAGTAATTAATCTTCCAATAGTCTTTACCAATCCATCTCAAATGACATTCCATCTGGTTATTCCAAAAAGATTAGTTTGTTCCATCAAATCTTGGAGTATCCTTCTTGAAAACAAAAGTTGTCATCCCGGATCACCTCAAGCAATCAAGCATCTTTTACAAGATCTAGCTCTAATACCAATTGTTGGCAACAATGCAAAAAAATGAGGGTGGGGAGAGGTGAATCATTTTTCTCAAAAACTTAACTCTTGACTCAAACAAAAATTTAGATCTGGTACTTAATAGTGAAAGCACAAATCAACACCACATCAAGGACATACATAACACCAAGATTTTTGACATGAAAAACCCAGTTAAGGGAAAAACCATGGTGGGAACCTACCCACAATGAGATAATACCCTATTAGGAGTAAATGAAATATTACAATGGGGAATGCACATGCATTCATGCACACTTCCTAGAGCTCAATGATCAAATCAAGAAGGGCTAAAACCCTTGGGAAGGCTCACTCCCTTACAAGAAGACTCACTGTCTTACAATCACATTTGGATTACATCCAGAAGATTATGAACTGATAAGATAGAATCTCCTCATGCTTGGGTACAGTTTCGGTTAAGCATGAATCACATACTCTTCTCTCTTGCACTTCCTCACACTTTTGCTTTACTACCATATGATTTATACATTATTCACACATAGATACCTCTCTCATATGATTATAATATTTAGTTATACATATCATCAACCCATCTTTCAAGGTCCACTCAACGCATATCACAAAATACAAAATATGACCACACACACTACAATAATGAATGTAGACCAATATAATGTCAGTTAATACATATCATGGACCTAAACAACCACCTCGAACACAAAACACCTCCAAGAATTATGCCTTGATCATCCGCAACACATTGCAATCATCATGTCAGCCAAGAACATGAAGAACACCACGCGATCAAGAAAATCATCCATAATGCACTCACCAATCAATGTGCACCACCAACACACATAGAACATGATCTAGAAACATGCACAAGCAACATGAATCATACTGCATCAACTCATATTACTAGAATCCTCATCATCTCTCTACCAGAGCTCAAGAACACTCACAAAACTAGCTATCAAACGGAAAGGTTCACTTACGAACCTCTACATCATGAACCACTCAAACTAAGGACACACATTAACATACCAAACACATTACACTCATACTCGACAAACAAATCATACTCAAATTTCTAATTCTCTCTTACGATATCCCAAAGGTTTTTCCACATTCTTCTCTCCCCCTTTGACATCAATGGAAAAGGGCACATATGCAGATCATGATTTTCTCCCCCTTAGAACTAGCTCACAAATCTGAACATCAGAACCACAACACTGACTACTCCCCCTGAGTAGCAGTCACCACTCATCAATCTGGATCACAAAATATCTCTGTGAAGTCCACCAGGTTGATGCAATTCCATGTATCTTAGTTATCATTAGTGTAATACCCTAAAAATGGTCATCTAAACCATGGGCCCCTAATCTCGACAACATCACCAAGGTCCTAACCAAAGACAATTAAATAAATCTTGAGCACACAATTAATTTCTTAAATCATCAATGTCACATGGCAAATTAATCACTCAATATTAATTAAATATTTATTTAATTAATTAAATCATTCCAAGTAAATCATTTTAAATAATTTTCTTATTTATTTTATTAAATATCCTAGTATATTTAATTAAATAAATCAATTTGCCATTAAATCATCGAAAAGAGGAATTAATTTGAAAAATAAATAAAAATTGCCATAAATCTTCAAAAAAGAAAACAAATCAAGAAAGAGGAATTGGAAATTATGAGCACAAAAATTCAAAAAAGGAAACAAATAAAAAAAAATTGGAAAAAAAAAATTGAAAATTGAGAAAAGAAATCAAATGGAGATAATCTTGAAAATCAAATTAAAAATTGAAAAAATCTTAGAAAAACAATTAAAACAATTAAATCTCAAAATTGAATGAAATAGAGAATAAATCATTTTTTTCTGATTTTATCTTAATTTTAGTTCAATTTCCTTTAAAACTGAGAAAATCAGTCAATCACATCAATTCACCTGGATTGTGCTTCCTCTTGAAAAATCTTGATCTCTCATCATCATTTGATCTCAGTTGTTAGTTTCTTTATGAATTTACTATAAATTCAAGCTCTCATATCCTAATCAAAGATCCTGAAGAATATATTGTTATCATGTTGTTTTTGCTCTAGGCTCATTGATATTTGTGCATTCAAATATTCATATAATAGTTATTGCATACATATTTAGATCATTTAGCTCATTTATTGCTTAAATCATGTTAGATTAAATCTTGCAAATCATGCATTCATCTAGCTTAAATCTTGCATTCATTTAGCCCAATCTTATGCTCATATTAATTAAAATCTTTCGTTTAGTTGTTGTCTAGTCACTGGATAGCCTAGCAATCTAAGAGCAATCTAAACTCGCATCTACTAGAAGGCAATATGCCGACTTGCAATGGATTTCATTTTGTCATTTTTGATTAACTAACCCATGCAAATAATGGTTTATTGAAGTGTTGTGTCTTACAACTTGCAGATACTGACCCACTTTTCACACACACATTTTTGGTGCGCACCGTGGGGATTGAACCCACAAGTACAAGATTTTTAATGTTTCTTCAATAAATTTAATATTTAATTTTTATAACTAATAAACATTTGTTAAATTTGCAAATAAAAATATTTCTTTTTGCTTGTTCTTCTATGACAGTAAAGAATGGTCTCTGTTTGAAGGGCATAACGTTTTATTGAACCGTTGGATCTAAACCAATTTTTGATATGTTGTTTAAAACCAAGTTTTCTACATTTTTCACCGAAGAGATTTTCTTAATGATTTCTGGTTTGAAAGTTATGAATGACAGATTGTAGTACTATCATTTTACTTATTCTTCCGTGATAGTAAAAAATGGTCTCTGTTTGGAGGGCATAAATTTTTATTGAACCTTTGGATCTAAACAAAAATTTTATATGTTGTTGAAAAAAAAGTTTCCACATATCCACTGAAGAGATTTTCCTAATTATTTCTGGTCAGAAAGTTATAAATGACAAAGTGCAGTAATATCAAAACTATCATAACTAGGATAGTCATAAAAAATGGAAATTCTTGTTAGATTAGTATAATTTACAGTTTGTAGGCTAGAATTTTATTTTGATAAAAAACTTTATGTTATTTTGGCAACTAATTTTGGGATTTTAATGTTTTTAGGTTCACTTGACAAAGAATTCAATCATTAAACATACGCTTGCCAAAGATTATAAACTCAAACTACTGATATCTTTGTTTTGCAGGTTGTCTCTAGAGATACAAACAAACATTCTGTCTTCTTAATCTTTTTAGGAACACTTCAATTTATATAAGGGAAAGAACTTTGTTTTACGTGTTTTTGAGAAAAATCTAGAGTAGGAGAGTATGCTCTTGTCCATTCAGACAATCAAAAATCCAGACCTTGAGGTTTTTTCTATTAGAGTTTGAGATCTGTCTATACCTTTAGAGGGCCTGCCTCCCAAGAAGCCCCTAAGGCTCGATGAGAGGGAACAACCCAAGTGAGTCCAGTTAAAGCTAGGAATCCAACTCACTATAATAAAACGCTTCTGGGGTGAAATTCCTAGGAGACAGAATAATCAGTGGCACTAATTCATTTATGAGGAGTGTCTCATGTTGAGCATCTTGTAGGGCCTCACGGTCTAAATCATGCTTGTGTGACTACATGGTTTCAACATCCTACTAGGTTTTGTATCTAAATCACGCTTACATGACAGTCAGGCAGTCCTTCCGAACAGAACCCTTACCAAGAACTATAAGATAGAGGCTACCTGATTCACCTCTGAAAGGGAGATAATCTTTGTGCAAGAGAGATAGTAACTCTCCCAAGACACTTGCCATATCGTGCCTCCATTAGCATTTGGAGTTAGCTAATACGGCGTTGAGAATACATTGCGTGAGACTCAACGATTGTATTCTAATTAGCTATTGGGTGTGTACCTAAGTCTGTAAGCAAAGGTTTTCCTTCTCAGCCAACTTCTGTAGTGTTAGCATGTTGTGCTTGAAAGTCATTATACATCTTGCATGTTTACTGTGTTTTCATCCTTGAAATTGAAACTGAAATTGTGTATGCTAAAATACATCTTTAAAATATCAATTAGAATCAAAGGGAAAACACGAATCCCTATCTAATCAAAGAATTCAACAAACAGACAATGAAATAACACAATAACAAGAAATAGGAATTATAAAAGAAATCAATTCAAACTCCCTATTCCATGACTGTGTATAACTTTCATTCCTCTTCTCCTCTTCGTGGTATGATGGCTCTTAGATATTGCGCTAGCAACCTACAAATGGCACAAAGGTTCAAAGTTCGTGATTGTTGAAAATTGAAGATTAAATGCTCAATTTATAAATTTTTGGAGATGATTGATTTGAAAGGTAGAACAGAATGATCAAGAGGTGGAACTCAGGTGAGCTCACATGTTGATTGATAGTTGAACTATTGATTTGGGAGTGAAACTCAATAGATTGAATAGATTAATTGAGTCAACTGATTGAGAAAAAGCTGACTGAAGGAAGAAAAAGAATGATTGGAGGAAATAAAGAAGATGAAATAGTTAACTGATTGAAAGATATTTTGAGAGCTTTATTTAGAAAAAGCTAACTAAAAGAAAAATAGAGATTGGAGAGACAAATGATTTAATTAATTAATTGATTGAATTAATTGATTGATTGAATAAATTAATTTAGCATGTGCTTGCACTTTGACTTAGACTTTCAATTTAACCTTTGCATGAAATTTATTCGAATAATTGAATTTATTTTAAATTCAATTTAGTATTTGAATATATTTAGAAATTGACTTTGATTTTCAATTTGATTTTTGAAATCATGCACATGCGTTTGAATTTAGAAGAAATTAGAAGAATTTGAAATTAGAATTTGAGTTAGAAGAATTAATTAGTTAATTAAATAATTTAAAGAAACTATTTAATTATTTAGAAATGGACTTTAATTGAATAATAAAGATTATTTAAATTAAAAGAATTATATCATAATTAATTAAATAATTAATATTTAGAAGAGGGTTAATGATTAATTGATTAGAGATAGAAATAGAAATTGAATTTATTTAAATAATAAAGATTATTAAAATTGGGGAATTAATCATAATTAATTAAATAATAAATATTTAATTAACATTGGAAAATAGTTAAAATGATTAAATGATGAAAGAATAAGAAATAGAATAATTAGTAAGATGATGAGGAAATATGAAATTAGAAGAATAGAATTAATTAACTTAATTAAATAATTAAAGAATTATTTAATCAATTAGATGAATAATTAGCACATGATTAATAAGACATTTTTAGGTGTCTACATTTGCCCCTCTTCGAAACAAAGTCAAAATGAGATTGTTTCGAAGAAAACAAAAAATTCTGCCCCAGTATGCCTTGGTACCACTGTATAGTTTAAATATGCCCCCTCAGAGAAGTTGGTCGAAAAATTCAAAAATTGAGACCATATTTTCGATATCAGTATAATGAGTAATCGTGTGAAGTTTCATGCATTTTTGAGTTCATTTGAGTAGGCTACAAGCTGTTTGAAGTTGATGGAGACCACGGGCGTCGAGGTGGCAAAAAACCCTAATTTTGAGCTATAAATAGAGAATTTAGGTCTTCATTTCCTCATTTGCAATTTGGTAAGTTCTTGGTTTTCTTTGCTTATTTTGTGCTTCCCTTTGAGTATTTGATCATCATGGCTGGCTATAGAGCTCGATTGCACCTATCTAACCAAGTACGTTCATATCAGAGACCTCCTGGGACTGGCGGCATGGTATTTTTCCAAAATTTTGCCTGTTTTTCGCTATATTTCAAAAAAATTTCAGTGTTCAATTTTTCCTTTGCATCACACAATAGCTTGTCAGTTTTTACGCATTTGTGCTTAATGTTACGCAAACTCTCACAGTGTTACGCATTAGTTCTAATCATACCGCATTCGTTAATTTCTTTATGCAATAGTGTTTAATGTTATGCATGCACTCATTTCATTACACATTCGCTATAAACATCACGCATAAGCCATAATTGTACTGCATTAGTAGTAAATGTCACACATTCATTGTATGTGAATGTTTTTTGTCATGCGTCTGATAATTTTTTTGCTTTTTACGTTCTCGTAATCCAATATCTGATATTTTTCTCTTTTTCTCTTTGTAGGAGAACATTGGAGTGCTATACTGCCGATAGAGCAAACCCAATGGACTTGATCTTCGTGTTGATTTACTTGATGAGGAGATTGAGCATATCTGACAACTTGGTTTGTACTATGTGTTACACTTGCCAGAGGTTACAACCAACATGGCCATGATTATAGATTTGATAGAGCGATGGCATTCTGAGACATGTTCATTCCATCTACCTACTAGGGAGGCATCCATTACCTTAGAGGATGTATGGCGTATATTGCGTATTCCGATTCATGGTGAGAGGGTTGTATATGACCATGTCGATGACATTTCTGGGTTATGTGCACTTTTTGAGTCTAATATACAGGACTTACAGTTCAGTGGTTGATATGATATCCCTTGGGTGTGTTTAGATTATGATGATATGACTATTGTACTATGCAGCATTGTTGGCAGTTTGTTGATACTCGACAGACAAGGTCACGGATTTCCAGTCAGATGGGACAGAGTGCTTCAAGATATGATTGTTCATCGATGAGTATATGCCTGGGGTCCTTGTCTTCTAGCCATGTTGTATTACCAAATGCACAACATTGTATATCTTGGATATCAGTCTATCAGTTGCGGTGTGACATTGCTCTGGACTTAGGCATGGGAGCATATTTTTATCTCGAGACCTGTTATCCATGTTGACTTGCAGCCTGGTGAGCCTTATGCTTTTAGGTACACAACAGGTATTAGACACAGGGGTTCAGGTAACACCTTGTATTGGAGGCATCAGCTTGACATTATACAACATTTCATTTGGAGATTGTACTTAGATTGCCCCGGTTGGGCGGATGATGTAGTGCACTTACCTTTCTATCAACAACAGAGATATATTATCGGTAGGACATTCGAGACGTAGCGGATTATAAAGATGTATCTTCCAGGATGGGTACTGAGACAGTTTGGGGAGGTACAGGTGACACTGGTGCTTACTGCTTATTTTGCTCGTGTATCTCGAGAGGTATCTGATTGGGGGGTATGTATATAACCGCATGTTTCTTCTGCCGAGTTTGATGCTCTTCAACCATTACTTTGGGGTTGGGGTAGAGGTGCAACAGATCTAGGGACTACGTAGGAGTATGATGCATGGTGGGATAGACATAGGCATATTCCACTTATTGATCTTGTTGTTTTGATTACAGCACAATAGACTCAACATCCTAGACAATGCCTGAGGATAGACTTGGGGGAGAGAGTCGGAGGAGGAGAGGGGGGTGGAGGAACTAAGGGAGGAGATGAGGGAGGTGGAGGAGCTGAGGGAGGAGATGAGGGAGGTGATGAGGACATTGACATTAGTGGAGACATCGAGTCTACTAGCAACGGAGATGATGATGATTCTTTAGGGTCATTGAGCAGTGAGGATGGTGATGATGATGAGGATATGCCAGAGCTGGAGGACGTGCCTGCTGCAGAGGGTGGAGGAGGACATGTAGGTGTAATACCCTAAAAATGGTCATCTAAACCATGAACCCCTAATCTCGATTCCATCACCAAGGTCCTAACCAAAGGCAATTAAATCAATCTTGAGCACACAATTAATTTCTAAAATCATCAATGTCACACGGCAAATTAGTCAACCAATATTAATTAAAGATTTATTTAATTAATTAAATCATTCCAAGTAAATCATTTTAAACAATTATCTTATTTATTTTATTAAATATCCTAGTATATTTAATTAAATAAATCAATTTGCCATTAAATCATCAAAAAGGGAATTAATTGACAAAAAAAGAATTAAAAATTGAGAAAAGAAATCAATTGGAGATAATCTTGAAAAACAAATTAAAAATTGATAAATAATCTCAAAGAAAGCAATTAAAACAATTAAATATTAAAATTGAATGAAATAGAGAATAAATAAATTTTTTTCTGATTTTATCTTAACTTTATTTCAATTTCCTTTAAAACTGAGAAAAACATCCAATCACATTAATTCACCTGGATTGTGCTTCCTCTTGGAAAATCTTGACCGCTCATCATCATTTGATCTCAGTCGTTGGTTTCTTTCTGGATTTTCTATAAATTCAGGCTCTCATCTCTCATTCAAAAATACTGGAGAATATATTGTTATTATGTTGTTTTTGCTCTAGGTTCATTGAGAATTTGCATTGAGATATTGTATATTAGTTATTTCATATTGTTTAAATCATTTAGCTTAAATATTCATATATTGCTTAAATCATGTTAGATTAATCTTGCATATATAGCTTAAATCTTGCATCCATTTAGCTCATATTCATGCTCATATAGATTTAAAAATCCTTCGTTTAGGTGTTGTCTAGTCATTGGATAGCTTAGCAATTTGAGAGCAATCTAAACTCACATCTACTAGAAGGCAATGGGTCGCTTTGTAATGGTTTATTATTAATTGATTATTGATTTACTAACCATGCATCTAATGACTTAATTGAAGTGTTGTGTATTTGAGATACAGATACAGGTCCACTTTTCACACACACTGTAGGTGACATGGACGATGATGATCTGCAGATTCTCAGAGTGCGGATTTGGAGTCTAGAGGACAAGGTCGCTAGACGAGATGTCGAGCGAGAGGCTTACCATGTAGACTATGGTGCCTTAGAGACTGAGAGAGATCATCTCCAGAGGGAGAGAGATGAGGTAGTCAGGAGAGCTCAGATGATTCAGGCTGCCTATGATCAACACTTTGCTCTAGGTATCGATTCACAAAGTCAATCTGATGGACTTTATTACGCTACACAGGAGGCTTTTTATTATCGACAACTTTATTATGACACTGTACCTAAGGGACAAAGAGCTCTTAGTTTTAGTGCTGTTAGAGGTCATTCAGGTTCTAGTAGGAGTACCACATGAAGGACCAATAGTGGTGGTGTTTTGGGACCACCTTGACATCCTGGAGCAGGCACTAGTGGACAGGATCCACCTGCTGATAGAGGCTGTTGGCATATGGACACTACAATGAGACATTGTGTGTGATTCAAGGTTTTGTCATTGATGGCAACCTTGCAATCCTATGGGACCGGCAAGACATTATACTGGCAAAGCATTACTCAGGCAACCTTGCAATCCTATGGCACCGACAAAACATTATACCGGTAAAGCACTACTCAAAGAAGACAGTGCACCAGCATCAGGAAGATCAATCTACACTAGCACCGGCATAGAAGATGTACACCGACACAGAAAAGAACATGTATACCGGCACTAAGGCCAACAGGATTTTTGATATGTAATATTTTGTTTATTATTGTAAGACGACTTGGAAAATTGTAAAATGACTCTTGTATATAAAAGAGATTATTGTAAGCATTTGTAGGATATGGATAGGAAGTATAAATAAATTATAAGGCAGACCTAATGTGCGAATTGTAGGTCAAGGGTATATGTAGGTCAAGGGTATATGTAAAGAACAGAGCAAGAACCGGTACTGAATCTGGCATTGAAGATGCTATTGTAAAGCAGTATAGAATATTGGATTTGTGTAAATCCTCATTGTAAGTCAGTGTGACTTCTTATTAAGCAGTGAGCTCTAGGCAGTTGGCCTTCCTGCATGTGCAAGCCCCTATTGTAAGTAATATTCTCTTATTGGCCAGTAAGTGAATATTGTGGGTCACAAATCCCACTGAGGTTTTTCCCACGTCGGGTTTCCTCGTTAAACATCTTGTGTTATGGTGTTCTTTTCATGTGGATGTTTTTGATTATGTTATTTACATTAATTCTTGCTTACCGATATAATGTTACTTTATGTTCTGCATATTTAGTTTTAAGAAAATTTCTTTACTGATCAGATACTGATTCACCCCCCCCCCCCCCCTCTGAGTATCTGTGGGAACCCTAACAATTGGTATCAGAGCCTGGTCCTCTATTTTCAGAAGCCTAACATTTTGAGGAAGATCTTGACACTGGTAAAAGATGGAAAATCTGATGAAGCAACTTGAAGGAGCTCTTACTAAATATGATGCAGAGAAGTTAAAAAATATCAAATTAGAAGACGATTTAAAAGCAGCTCAGGACATTATTCAGGCACTTCAAGAAAATCTTACTGTTACAAGGAATAAGAGAAGAGAACTTTGTGAAAAATTGCAAAATGAGAATGATGAAAAGGAATCACTAAATGATATGATAAGCAAATTGAAACAAGAGATCATGAAAACAAAAAATGAAATGCAGGACATGACTATGAGATTTTGCAAAGAGATTGAGGACAGAAAGAAGAATGAAGAAGAATTGACCAGAAGACTAAGTGATGCAGCAAATGAGAACACAAGACTTAGCTATGAAAATGACATGTTGAAGATAGATCTGATGCATACTCAGAATGACTCAAATGAACTAATGAGACAAAAAGAAATCTTGGAAAGGGAATTGGAAACTGCAAATCAACACAAAGAAAAATTCAAAAAAAGCTCAGAAGAACTTGGTACCTTATTGAAGAATCAAAAACCCAAAGGTGACACTTCTGGAATTGGATTTGAAGTTGGAGAAAGCTCTGGTACTGCAAATACCCAGGATCACAACAAACCGGTAAGACCTTCTAATACTTACAAATTCAATGGAAAATACTTTAACTGTAATAAATATGGTCATAGGGCGAATGAATGTAGATCTAGGAATTATCAAAACATCAATCCTCCCACCGGTCAATGCACCAAATGCAACAAAATTGGTCATAACTCTAAAAATTGCAGAATGAATGTAAGATGTTATGTTTGTGGAAGATTTGGTCATTTATCAAATAAATGCAAAACACAAACCGGCATAGGTTATGGGAAAGCTATTCAGAAAAATAATGTAACCTGTTATGCATGTAACAAGATTGGTCATATTGCTAAATTTTGTAGAAGTAAAGGTACACCAGTAGATAACAGATGTACTAGCTTGAAAGGTAAGGAAAAGGTTGAAGAGGTTAAGCAAGAATTTTCAAAACAATGGATTAGAAAAGGTGATCTAAATATTGGGGTTACTCCTCCACCGGTAGAACCAACAAATGCTTCACTGACAGGACAATATGATGCTCCACCGGCAGGACAGAGCAATGCTCCTCCGGCAGGATGTTCTTCAACAAATTGAAGAAAATTATCTTGAGGGTTTGGCAATCAAATGACACATGTGCTATTATTCCCTCGGTTAGAGAAAAGAAGTTGAAAATATTTCATTACCGGCAAATAAAGTTGAGCTAATACATTACCGACAAGCAATTAATGTGGTAGGTAGCAGAAAAGACTTTATAAAAAATGGTTTTTGGCTCCATTTCATTTCACCATGAATTCAAACTTTCAGAGAGTGCGAAGATTTCCGAGCTAAGGCATTCTGAGCAAAGAGGCAAAACACTTCAGCAATCAATCCATCCAAAGGTAGAAAAAGGTATTTATCATCATGGCATCCTCCTCTGCACCTGAGTTCATAGAAAACCCTACAGTAGTTGAAGTTATAAAAAGACCTAGGCCCGTGTTTCAGCTAGTTCCTGAGGTAGCTAAGAAAGATGACAACATAGGTGCTTTTTCAAAAATTCCAAAAGGTGTTGTTTATGCAGAAGACCCTAGAATGTATATTCATTGCAACATAGAGGAATTAGGTGATGAGGAAATCAAAAACATGTATAAGTCTGTTATATGTGACAACTCCGGGAATGTGAAGCCTGAACATAAAATTGTTGAAACCCTAGGATTCACTGAAATCGTTTGCATTCCTGAATTTCCCAAGGAAGTGGTTAGGATAGTTCTAAGTAGGGTACATGGTTCATTATTTTGGCTTGACTCAGTGCATAAAATTACAAAGGTAGCTGTGAAAGCAGTAACAAGGTTACCTTCCACCGGTAGCAGACCCGACAAAACCAAGAAGGTCTCCAATGACTTGGTAACAAACTTAACTGGTGCAACATCCAACAAGAGATCATTGAGGGTTAATGATGTGATCGATACAAATGTTAGATTTGCTAGCATGATTCTAGGTTACAAAGCAACTCATGCTAATAGGCTTAACTCTGTTTCCAGTTTATGCATAAAAAGTGCTTATGACATGGTGAAGGACAATGTAAAAATTGATATATGTGAATGGTTAAAGGATGAGTTAATTGACAACTTAGCAAAAATCAAGAAGGATAAGAAAGGAACCTTTAGATTTGGAAATTTACTTGTATGTTTAATGCTACATATAACCAAACAGGCTCTCGGTATAGGCTACAAGGATTTTGGATTCGACATACTGGTAGGAAAACAATTGTCTGACTTATTCAACAACATGGGTGAAAACAGAGAAAAGAATATCAATGAGTATTTTCAAGCACTAAAGGTCAGAATGAATAAAAGAATCAGACTATCACAAGAAATTGTCAACAAATACAAGGATGATATATGCTTTGTGATAAAAAAGGATGAGATCTGGATGGAAGCAGTCATCCCAAGAACAATCTGGGTTATAGAGATGGGGTATGAAACAGATGACCACATAGTGGAGACTTATGCCAAAGCACTTCTGGAAGCCCCCAATGAACCGAAGGAAGAAGTATTTGGTAGTGCTGAGACCATTGAAAGTCAAATTCAATCTAAAAAGAGAGTGAAAAAGGTTGAGGAATTTGTGAGGAAAGGAACCAGACAAGCAAAAGCCATAAAGGAAGATGTACTAAAGAAAACCGGCATAACAGAAGATGAGTTGGCAGCCCAACAACCTGAAACTCATCTATCACTGGTAGATACTTCCTCAGAAGGAGACATGCCAACAACTTTCAAAAGAGTTGTTAGGAAAAGAGACCCCTCACCGGTATCCACTCCTTCACCTAGAAGGACAAGACAGAAGCAACAAGCTGTGAGGTCTTCGGTCAAGAAAGCCACACCTAAGAAGAAGCTGACCCCCAAAAGGAAGAAGAAAACAAACACTGACTTTGCCCCTCTTGACATACTATTGAATGAGATCACAGAGGAAGGTAAATTCAAAAACATAGGGAAAATCTATGACACCCTATCAGATGATGAGAAAGGACAAGTCGAGGAAAGCGTTATATTACACATGGACATGTATAAAAAGTTTTTGATGCAAGTCCTAAATGAAATTCTTGATGAACTATATAAAAGACTTGAGGCCAGAAGGCAAGGAATAATCAAGTTGGATAAAAAAATAAAAATAGAGAAATTACTTGCAGTATACCCGATCAACTCACCTAAGGAAATTGATGATTTGATAGCTCGGGCCAACCGGACAGTTTTTTCCATTGCACACCGGCAAATATCACTAATGGCAGGTAGAGTTACTGAAGTTTCAGAGGAAACAAAAAATGGTTGGGATACATTCTTGGTTGAAAAAGAAAAACAAGAAGAATATAAGAATCCCAAGCCCATTCTGGTATATCAAAAGGACAAAGGGAAAGGTAAAGTTGGTGGACCACCAAGTATCAAGATTAGAGACAACTTACCCCCACCTCCTTTAAATACTCCACTGGTAAAAACCACAACTACAGAAGATCAACCAGCAGCTGAGAGCATGGACACAGAGGATAATAATCCTAATCCTGAAGTCCTATATACTATGAATGTTGATACTCAGAAAATCAACATAGTGGTAGACAAGGATACAACAGATAAAACAGAAAACAAAGAGAAATCGGCAACAAATTCAGAGAAAAAGATGGAATCTGAAACACAAACAGAGAAACCAACAGAGCTAAAGGCTCCAGAACAGATGCCACCGGTAAGAAATGATGCAAGAAAACCAATGATTAAAGAGATGGAGACACAAACAGACCTACCAGAGGTCAATACTAGGATGGTCACTTCCACCGGCACTTAGTTTGTTGGGTCACCATCAAATGTAACAGATTTATTACTTGAATCTATCAAAAAAATAACTAATTATAGCTCACAAGCCTATAAAGCGATAGATGATTCAATTCCAGTTTTGAAATCAATAGCTCCCAATTGTAATATAGCCAACAAAGATTCTTTAGGCCAGTTGGACACACTTTGTAAATATATTTCTGGAAATTTTGAGCAAACAAAGGTAGAAACTATAAAGGAAAGTGTAGAAAAAGAGAAACAGAAATTCTTTGAGGAAGGAATAAAGAAGTGTAACAAGGAATTTGACACACTTCTACTGGAACTATGCAATTTATTGAAAGAGTACAAAACTTTGTACAAAGACACTTGTAAGATAAACTTTTTGACCATAGATGTAGACAAAAAGATGAGCAAGGTATAGGAAGAGATCAATAAACTTGCTGATAATTTTGTTAACTCACCTGATACATTATCAGTTTTTGAGGAAAAGATAACAAATTTTGAGGAAGAATTGCTCAAATTAGAAAGAGAGAGAAAATAATAAAAAAAGCAAAATTCTTGAGGTCTAAACTAAGTCCAAGATTGGACTATTTAGCATCTCTACAAAAGGAAATCTCAGAGGCACTAACACAAGGTAGCAAAACACTGGCAGAGCACTTGCAGCATTTCACCAGTACAGTATACAGAACTGAGATAGCAATAAAGGAGAGCAAGAAGTTTATGGATGGCATAAACTTAATTTTGGGAGATATTCTTCAGATAATAATCACCCAAGTACAAGGTTGAGGTTATGAATTGGTACAACTACAAAATCTACTAACCTTTGTCATTGATGCCAAAGGGGGAGTAGTAGATGAGAAAATTCAAAACACAGGGATCACATGCTCAGGGGGAGCTCTCACATTTTTGGTAACATTTTTGGTCTACACATTTTTGGATATCTTTTTTAAATTTCTCATGAGTGTTGCCATCAATACCAAAGGGGGAGATTGTTGGCATATGGACACTCCAATGAGACATTGTGTGTGATTGAAGGTTTTCTCATTGATAGCAACCTTGCAATCCTATGGCACTGGCAAGACATTATACTAGCAAAGCATTACTCAGGAAACCTTGCAATCCTATGGCACCGGCAAAACATTATACTGGTAAAGCATTACTCAAACAATACAGTGCACCGGCATTAGCAAGATCAATCTACACCGGCACCAGCACAGAAGATGTACACTGGCACAGAAAAGAACATGTATACTGGCACTGAGGCCGACAGGATTTTTGATATGTAATATTTTGTTTATTATTGTAAGGCGACTTGGAAAATTGTAAAATGACTCTTGTATATAAAAGAGATCATTGTAAGCATTTGTAGGATATGGATAGGAAGCATAAATAAATTATAAGGTAGACCTAATGTGCGAATTGTAGGTCAAGGGTATATGTAAAGAACAGAGCAAGAACCGGTATTGAATCTGGCATTGAAGATTTTATTGTAAAGCAGTACAGAATATTGGATTTGTGTAAATCCTCATTGTAAGTCAGTGTGACTTCTTATTGAGCAGTGAGCTCTAGGCAGTTGGCCTTCCTGCATGTGCAGGCCCCTATTGTAAGTAATATTCTCTTATTGGCCAGTAAGTGAATATTGTGGGTCATAAATCCCACCGAGGTTTTTCCCACGCTGGGTTTACTCGTTAAACATCTTGTGTTATGGTGTTCTTTTCATGTGGATGTTTTTGATTATGTTATTTACATTAATTCTTACTTACCGGTATACTGTTACTTTATGTTCTACATATTTAGCTTTAAGAAAATTTCTTTACCGGTCAGATACTGATTCACCCCCCCCCTCTCAGTATATGTGGGAACCCTAATAGAGGAAATGTCGGTTGAGACATATTGATCATGTTATCTAAGCCTTCGGGCTTGTTTATTGTATTTTATGCTCTGCAAAATGGACAAGGTTGGTCTGAGATAAATAACACACACATAAGAAACCGTTAGTGTTAATCAATCAAAAACTAATCTAAACAGGCATATCAAAAGAGATACTAAAAACATGAAAGCATATTTAACTAAAGAAGCAAATATGATGAGGCATCTCCAAATACCTCCTAACATGCTCTTAGCTTCTTCTCCTTTGTTCCTCTCCTCTCCAAGTTTCAAAATAGTGTAGCTCTCAGTAGCTTTTTGCACTATGGATGCTTATGGAGGATTGAGATTTGAGTATTTTGCTTCAAATGGGAAATGAAAAAACTAAAATACTAGATGCTATTAAAATGATTGATTTTAACTAAAATAACAAAGATATTAGTTTGCTATGCTAAATGCTCTCTAAAATGCCTATAGGTTAAATGCATACAAGTTTTCAGGATCTAGATTATGAAGAAATGGGCTCTATTTATAGGAAAAATGGAGCAATGGATGGTTGAGATTGAGTAATCTCAACAAGGGTCATGATTGAAAGAAATTCAATCCATGTGAGGACTTTCAACCCAATCCTAGGATGACAAGTGTCAATGTGAGATAGGTTGAGAGGAGAGGGAATAAGCATTAAATGCTTGACATGACTTTGGGAGTTAAAGTCAAGGTTAATTGAATGAATAAATTCTTTATTCAAAGAATAAAGCTTTTATCCAATGGATAAATTCTTGTGCAAAGGCAAGAAGGATAAATATGGTCAAAGCAATAAAGCTTGGGGGGACAAGTTTGAAATAACCATAAATGGTTATGTAAGAGCCATAAATGGTCATGTAAGAGCCATTAGTGGTTTTTGAAGACTTTGGGGGTTAATTTGTTGAACACACAAAGCATTAAATGCTTTTAAAAGTGACTCCATTTTGCTTAGGAATGTGACAATAATTAGGGGATGGATTAGGCTAATTAGGAAGGGATTAGAAGAATCTAGAAGGGGATTAGTTTTTGCAATTGGATTTGGTGGGTGAGGGAAAATAGGATTTTTATTTAAAATAAAATTAGTTTATTTCAATAAATGAGTGCAAGTTGCATTTGTAGGAAAATGCAAGTGGGGGGGGGGGGGAGGGTAATGATTTAAATAAATGTTTTTATTTAATTTATTTAAAAGAGGAATAGGGGGATTTAATTAAATAAATAGATTTTATTTATTTAATTGATTGGAATTTGATTTAATGAATTAATTAAAATAAATTGAATAATTTATTTAATTAATAGAAGAATGTTTGGGGATGAATTAATTAAATATTAATTTAATTAATTGATGGCTAGTAGATTTTTAATCAAATAAATATGAAATATTCATTAAATTAAACTAGACAGATTTATGTGACTACAGTATTCATACACATTATCATTTTTGAGTTATATATATGATATGCAGTTTTTTTTTTGGTGGTGATCTATTAATATTTACTTTCCATGTATGCTTATATGATGGTATGAGTTATTTGATGTATATCTATTTTATTCTTTATAATTCATGGATGAAATGTGTTGTAAATGCAATGATTACTATATGATTTATCAATGATGCTTTATGAATGTGGCAAGATCTACATGTATGCATATATATTGTTCATGAATGCAATTTATTTTTTTTGTATGATAATGCTAGAACAATTTTTTTTTTTTTAAATTCAGATGTACCTTGAGGAAATGTTAGTAAGATGAAAGAAAGAAGAGATTGATGAAATATTGATTTCAAAAAGATGGGAAATCAATAGACTATTAAGAAATAGATGAGATGAGAATGAAATTGAATGATTCACAAATTTGTGTCATTTATTTTATTGCGCAATATATATTCATCACTGAGCCTTATTATTGAACAACGAAGCTTAGCACATCAGGGTATAAGGAACCAAGATGTAAAGATATCTCATTGAAAAAACAAACACATATCCGACAAGGAGTGAACCCCTCCATTCTAGGAAATACACTAGGGGTCGAGGTATGTGTGGCATCCAATAGCTAAATGCTCCTATCACAGACACCCACTAGAGAAATTTCCCTAGAACTTCATCGATTCACACTACAAACAACAAATAAAGAAGAAAATAATGCCCATCATGGCTCCTCTAGTCACTTGTGGACATCCTTGAGTAGCATAGGAGCATAATCTGTTGCCAAATTATAAAAGATAAAGACTGACCCAGACAAAATTCAGCAGCTATACTGACCTTGTGCCTTCGTTCTCAATTGCTTGATGTGATGGTTGATAATGTCTGATCTCAAAAAGTTGCGGACCCCATTTAAGACTGACCTGTCTTATTTCAAGTGTATCCTCTTTTGTTTAAGAAAAGATAATGATCACTTGTTATGGATATGATACAATTGATAAGACAGTTTGATCAGTTGATTGTAGATGTTTGACTGGATAGTCATATCCTTTGTTAACTTCATGCGAAGCATTTGCTGGATATCTGCTAGGGTATTTGTTTTTTGCGAGACATTTTATTGCAAGTTTTTCGATTGATTGATTTTTTATTTTTAGTTTTTTTCCAAGAGCTTTTTCGATGTTTTGGATTATGTGGATTGAAATTTGAATGTTTTTTATTGACTTTTTCAGGATATTTTGCAGATATTTTTTATAATTTTTTCAGGGCATTTTCCAAATGTTTTTGATTTTTTTAGGATCGTATTTGAATGTTTTTGAATTTTTTGAAGAACTTTATATGATATTTAGGATTTTAAGTTTTTTCATTGTTTTTGGATTATATGTTTTCCATTGTTTTTGGATTTTTGAAGTACTTTATATTTTTTTTAGGATTTTTTGAGGACTTTATATGATTTTTTACAATTTTTTCAGGACTTTATATGATTTTTTGGGATTTTTTTAGTTATGCCCCCAGTGTGAAGACCCGTATGACATCATGATCTGCAAAATGCATGTGGAGACAATGAATTTTTTATATGACCTATGTTAATGCAATATGCATGATAAGGATGCATTTCCTATTTGAACAAGGATGATTGTGTTTGTTTGGTATTTTGTAATACACCCATTGAATTGGAGGTACAAAACATTTAGTAGATAAGTGGTCAATCCATCCTTAAGGTCCTTTGGAACATCCAAATTAACACACTTAGTGATTAGGATTTACAAATGGAGATGCAAAAAACTTCCCCATTGGTTCTTGAAACTTTAATCTTCTTTTGCCCATGTGTGTGCAAATGAGTTAATTCCTACTCTTGTGTTCACTAAAGATCCTTAACATCCTATATGACTAGCTACATGGATTATCCTAACTTCAAAAGCATCCCGAATAGAGCCTCACTCCCAGCAAGCTTTTATAGCTCTAACGAGGTTATAAATTGTAATTTCTCAAATATTGCTCCATTGCCAGTAGGTGTTCATAGCCCTGATGGAGTTATTTGCATGTTCCCATAGTCAAGCTTTTTGTCACACTTTGTATGCATGATATTTCAGTTATATATCATTGCTCTTTTGCCTTGTGATGGATATTTGGCATAGCATTTTTTTTTTGTTTTCTTGCCTTGACTTGTAAGTAATGCAACCTACTTGGGTATGACAATTAAAATGGTGCTGAAGTAGAATTTTAGATTTTTCACTAGTCATATGATCATCTAGGTGTCTAGAATGAATTAGAGATTTCTTGTATTTGAGATATAGCAATTGATAGATTTTGTGTTAACAAGTCTCAAATAGTAAAATCACTACCCAACCATAAGTAAAGCGTCATTACAGGGTAATGTTGAAAATGAATGACCTTAAGACCTCAAAGACTTCATGTCCGAATATCTAAGAAAGGAAATGACCCTTGTTTCTCTTGAATGCAAACGGATGACCAACTTGGATAATTGCCTTGTTTTATTGATGCTGCTATATGCAAATGCAAAAACTTTTTGCAAACATGACTCTTGAATATGATGGTGCTTGGAAAGAAACTATATGCAATTCAATGCTTTGAATAAAATGATATGCAATACAGAAAGTAAAACCTAAACTAACCCAACCCTTAGGTATAATATCGTTTAAGGTGTATGTTGTTCATAGGGTTAGAGAGTGGATCTCCCTCCATGGTAGCCAAATTGTATGCTCCATTGCCTATAACCCTTGTTATGATAAAAGGACCTAACCAGTTAGGTTCAAACTTCCCTAGCTTTTCTCGTTCCGCTAGGTTCCTTTGGTTCTCTTTGAGGACCAGATCTCCCACTTCAAAATTTCATGGGCAGACTCATTTATTATAACTCCGTCTCAGTCTATTATGATAACCTTGTAGATGATTGAAAGCAGATTGTCTCTTTTCATCGAGTGTTTCTAGCTCTTGTAGTGTTGCAACTCGATAGTCTTCCTCTGATATGATGTTTTTCAAGGAGACTCTTACAGATGATAGTTCTATTTCAATAGGGAGTATTGCTTCTGTACCATAGACCAAGGAATATGGTGTTGCTTCTGTAGGGGTGCGTACTCCTGTTCTGTAAGCCCAAAGAGCGGGATTTAACTGGAGATGCCAGTCTCGTCTTATGTTTGTGACAACTTTTTTAAGGATCTTCAATGTTGTCTTGTTTGTTGCCTCTTCTTGTCCATTTCTTTGTGGATAATATGGTGTTGCAAATCTTTTTTGTATTTGAAATTTGTCACACATTTCTTTGACTTCTTGATTTTTGAATGGACGTCCATTGTCTGTCACTATGCACATTGGAATCCCATATCTACAGATAATGTAATTGAGTATGAATTTTTCTATTTGCTTTCCCGTGGTGTATGTAAGAGGAACTAGCTCAACCCATTTAGTAAAGTATTCAGTAGTTGTTAAGATGAATTTATACCCATTGGAAGAAGTAGGATTGATTTTACCCACTAGATCTAATACCCATTGTGAAAATGGCCACAGTGATGTAATAGGTTGAAGATCTTGTGCTAGTGAATGAATGATATCTCCATGAATTTGGCATTGCTTTCATTTTTGTACATACTTATAGGCATCCTTTTCCATAGTTGGCCAATAATATCCAGTTCTTAGCAATTTCTCTGACAATGGTGGGTCGCTTTGATGCGCCCCACAAATTCCATCATGAACTTCCTTTAGGGCAAGTTGCACTTCATTTTCGTCAATACATCAATGAAGAGTTACATCGAAGCCCTTTCTATATAATGTATCAGCAATAATAGTGTGTCTGGATGCTTGACCAATAAGAGTCTTCTTTTGATTTCTAGACAAATTTGGAGACATGTACTGAGTATGCAAATATGTGTATTTCTCATTGTACCACGGGGATTCTGGACCCACGATTGCACATACATATTCTGTTGATGGAATCTCATATGATAGTATCATCAATTGTTCTATAATAAACTCAAACTGAGTTTCATTATTAGGCATATTTAGAAGAGACCCTACTGTAGCCATGACGTCAACTGCCTTATTCTGTATCCTTGGGATTTGTTCAAAAGTGATTTTACTAAAATGCTCTTTGTAATCTTCTACCATTTGCTTATAAGGCAGGAGTTTTTCATCTTTCATATTGTAGTCATCATTGACTTGGTTCACAATCAGTTGCGAGTCACCATAGACCTGTAATTCTTTTATTCTCCACCGCACAACTGTATGAAGTCCTAATAGGAGAGCTTCATAATCGGCTATATTGTTCATACATGGAAAATTTATCCTAAATAATTGAGGGATAGAATCACCCTGAGGGGTGATGAAAAGAATCCCAACCCCAGATCCATGATTTGTATATGACCCATCAAAGTATAATTTCCATGTTATATATGTTGTCAACGTAAATACTAATTCGTCTAGAAATTCTATGAGCAATGGGTGACTATCTTGTAAAGGAGCCTCTGCTAATTAATCTGCTATAATTGTCCTTTGATGGCCTTTCTGTCCACATACTCTATATCTGTTAGGAATCCCATAGATACTGAGAGGGGGGGGTGAATTAGTATCTAACCAGTAAAAAGAATTACTTAACTTAAAACATGCAAAACATATTATAACAGTGTACCGGTATGCAAGAAATAATGCAATAAACAGAATCAAGAACATCCACATGAAAATCACACCATAACACAAGGTTTTAACAAGGAAACCTAGTGTGGGAAAAACCTTGGTGGGATTTGTGACCCATAATATTCACTCACTGGCCAATAAGAGAATATTACTTACAATAGGGGTCTGCACATGCAAGAAGGCCAACTGCCTAGAGCTCACTGCTCAATGGGAAGTCTCACTGACTTACAATGAGGATTATACAAATCCAATATCTTGTACTGCTTTACAATAGCATCAATAATGCCTGATCTAGTACCGGTTGCTGCTCTGTTTCTTACATAAACCCTTTAGCCTAAATTTCACATAATAGGTCTACCTAATATTTTCCTTATCACTTACATATCTCTCCTACTAAATGTCTACAATGATCTCTTTATATGAAAGAGTCATTTTACAGTTTGCCAAGTTGGCTTACAAAGTTTTTACAATAATAAACAAAATATAATATAACAAAAACCTGTCAGCCTCTGTGCTGGTATACTTCCTTTCTTTGTGTCGGTGTCAGTGTCTTGAGTGCCAATGTAGAGTGTGATCTACTGATGTCGGTATAATGCCTTGTCAGTGCCATAGGATTGCAAGGTTGCCATCAATGACAAAACCTTCATTCACATACAATGTCTCATTGGAGTGTGCATATGCCAACAATCTCCCCCTTTGGCATTGATGGCAACACTCATGAGAAATTCCAAAAGTGTATAAAAAATGTGAAGTCCAAAAAAAAAGTTACCAAAAATGTGTGTGCTCCCCTTGAGCATATGATTCTTGTGATATTGAATTTTCTCATCCCACTACTCCCCCTTTGGCATCAATGACAAAGGTTGTCAAGATGTCAGTAGAGTTTGTAGTTTCAACCTTGTAACTGGATAGTTACAATTTGAAATAGATCCGCCAAAATCAAGTTTATACTCTCCATAAACTTTTTACTATCTCTTATTGTTGTCTCTGTTCTCTTAACTATATCAATGAGATGTTGCAAATGCTCTGCCAGTGTTTTCTGTCCCTGAATATGTGCCTCAGATACTTCCTTCCGCAGTGATGCTAGATAGTCCAATCTTGGACTTAGTTTTAATCTCAAATGCTTTGCCTTATTCACTATTCTTTCTTTCTCTCTTTCCAATTTAAGTAAATCTTCTTCAAAATTTGTTATCTTCTCCTCAAAAACTGATAGTGTATCAAGTGAGTTAACAAAACTATCTGCAAGTTTATTGATCTCATCCTGTACCTTGCTCATCTTCTTGTCTATATCTACAGCCAAAAAGTTTGTCTTACAGGTGTCTTTGTACAGAGTTTTGTACTCTTTCAATAAGTTACACAATTCTAGTAGAAGTGTGTCAAAATCTCTGTTACACTTCTTTATTTGCTCATCAAAGAATTTTTGCTTTTCAATTTCTACTTTATCCTTCAATGTCTCTTCCTTTATTTTCTCAATGTTTTCTGTGATATATTTACATAGTGTATCAAGTTGTCCTAAAGAATCTTTATTGTCTATATTACAGTTAGGAGCAATTACCTTGAAAATTGGTATGGTATCATCAATTGCCTTATAAGCTTGTGAGCTGCAGTCTATTATTTTTTTGATTGAATCTAATAGTACCTCAGTGACATTAGTTGATTTGTAGCCTAATGATGAACCAACATTCTGAGTATCACCAGTGGAAGTAACCAAGCTTGTATTGACCTATAGTAGGTCTATTTGTGTTTGCATTTCCTTAAGCAATGGTTTTTCTACTTCTCCAGTTGTCGGTGGCATTGTTTCCTTATGTTCCTATTCCTGTTGTTGTTGTTCCTATTCCGGAGCCTTTTGCTCTGTTTGTTTTTCGATTTGTTGCATTGTCTCAGTCTGAGTCTGAGTCTCTACCTTTTTCTCTTTGTTATCTGCTGGTTTCTCCTATGTGTTTTCAGTTTACTCAGCTACCGGAGGCTCACTAGCCATTTTAGTTTTATCAGTTGTATCTTTGTCTACCACAATGTTTATCTTTTCAGTATCAACATCCATAGTATATAAGACTTCAGGATTAGGATTACCATCCTCTACATCCATACTCTCAGCTGTCGGTTGATCTTCTATAGCTTTTACCAGTGGAGTAATCAAAGGAGGTGGGGGTAAGTTGTCTTTAACCTTGATACTAGGTGGTCCACCAACTTTACCTTTACCCTTGTCTCTATCTTTCTAATAAAATTTTATAGGTTTGGGGTTCTTGTATTCTTCTTGTTTTTCTTTTTCAACTAGGAATATATCCCATCCATTTTCTGTCTCCTTAGTCACCTCATTAACTCTTCCAACCATTAAAGCAATGTGCCGGTGTGCAGTAGAAAATACTGACCGGTTGGCTTGAGCAATTAGGTCATCGATTTCTTTGGGTGAATTTACCGGATATACAACAAGTAGCTTTTCAATCTTTATTTTCTTGTCCAGTTCTATTGCTGCTTGTCTTCTTGCTTCCAGTCTCTTAAATAGTTCATCTAGAATTTCATTTACTACTTCCATTAAAAAATTATTATACATATCCATATGAAATATAACACTGTTTTCAACTTGTTCTTTTTCATCAACTGTTAAAGTGTCATATATTTTCTCTATATTCTTCAATTTACCTTCCTCTGTAATTTCATTCAGTAGTATATCAAGAGGGGCCAAGTCTTTGTTTGTCCTCTTCTTCATTTTGGGTGTCAGTTTCTTCTTCTTCTTTGGTGTAGCCTTTCTTATCGGAGATCTCACTGCTTGTTGTTTTTGTCTTGTCCTCCTGGGTGAGGGTGTGGTTGTCGGTGAGGGATCTCTTTTCCTTACAACTCTTTTGAAAGTTGTAGGCATATCATTCTTCGAAGAAGTACCTACTGGTGATAGGTGAGTTTCAGGTTGTGGAGCTGCTAACTCATCCTCTGTTATACCGATTTTCTTCAACACATCTTCTTTGATGTCCTTTGCTTGTCTGGAAACTTTCCTTACAACTGCCTCAACCTTTTTCACTTTTTTCTTTGATTGTATTTGGATTTCAATAGTTTCTGTACTACCAAATATTTCTTCCTTAGGTTCTTTGGGGGCTTCCAGAAGTGCTTTAGCATATGTTTCAATTATATGATCATCTATTTCATAGCCCATCTCGGTTACCCAAACTGTCCTAGGGATGACTGCTTCCATCCAGATTTCATCCTTCTTGATTACAAAGCATATTTCATCTTTGTATTTGTCAACAATTTTTTGTGATAACCTAATTCTTTTCTTCATTTTGGCTTTTAATGCTTGAAAGAAGTCACGAATATTGTTTTCCTTGTCTTCTCCCATGTTATTGAATAGTTTTTTTAACTATTTACCTACTGGTATATCATATCTAAGTTCTTTGTAGCCTATATCAGGAACCTATTTGGTTATATGTAGCATCAAACATACTAACAGATTTCCAAACCTGAAAGTTCCTTTCTTGTCCTTCTTAATCTTTCCAAGGTTGTCAATTAATTCATCCTTTAACCACTCACATATATCAATCTTTGCATTATCTATGACCATATCATAAGCACTCTTAATGCATAAACTTGAAACTGAATTAAGTCTATTTGCATGAGTAGCTTTGTACCCTAATATCATGCTGATAAATCTCACATTAATTTCTGTTACATCATTAACTCTTAGGGACCTTTTGTTGAATGTTGCACCAGTTAGGTTTGTAACTAGGTCATTGGATACCTTCTTAGTTTTATCTAGCCTTTTATCAGTGGTCGGCAACCTTGTGACAACTTTCACAACTTCCTTAGTGATTTTGTGGACTGCATATAACCAGAAAAATTCACCATGTACCCTGCTTAAGACTATCCTAATCACATCCTTGGGGAATTCAGGAATACTAAGGATCTCTGTAAATCCTAGGGTCTCAATGATCTTGTGTTCATCTTTTATATTGCCGGATTTATCACATATCATAGTTTTAAACATGGTTTTAATCTTTTCATCTCCTAGTTCCTCAATGTTGCAATGGATGTAAATTTTGGGGTCTTCAGCATAAACAACTCCCTTAGGAAATTGAGAAAAAGCACCTAAGATATCATCTTTCTTTGCTACCTCAAGAACTAACTGAAATATGGGCCTAGGTCTTTTTATCACTTCGACAACAGTAGGGTTTGCTATATATTCAATTGCAGAGGTGGATGCCATGATAAAATACCTTTTACTACCTTTAGGATGGATGATTGCTTGGAGTGTTCTTGCCTCTTGCTCGAAATGCCTTAGCTCGAAATGTTCGCGCTCTTCATAGGTTTGAAATCTTTGTGAAATGGAATGGAGCCAAAACCTCAATTTTATAGTGTCTTTTTGCCATCTACCACATTAAATGCGTGCCGATTAAGTATTCACTTAACATTGTCTACCAGTAAAAAGAAATTTCCAACTTCTTATCTCTAACCGAGGGAATAATAGCACATGTGTCATTAGATTTCCAAACCCTCAAGGAAACTTTCTTCAATTAGATGAAGAACTTCCTGTCAGTGGAGCACTGCTCTATCCTGTCGGTGAAGCATCACTTTGTCCTGCTGGTGAAGCATTGATTTGTTCTACTAGTGGAGGAGTATTCCCAATATTTAGATCAGCTTTTCTAATCCATTGTTTTGAGAATTCTTTCTTAACCTCTTCAACTTTTTTTAACCTTTCAAGCTAGAACTTTTATTGTCTACCGGTGTTCCTTTACTTCTACAGAATTTAGCAATATGCCCAATCTTGTTACATGCATAAAAAGTTACATTATTCTTCTGAATAGCTTTCCCATAACCTATGTCGGTTTGTGTTCTGCATTGATTAGATAAATGTCCAAATCTTCCACAAACATAACATCTCACATTCATTCTACAGTTTTCAAAGTTGTGACCAACTTTGTTGCATTTAGAACATTGACCGGTGGGTGAGTTGATATTCTGATAATTTCTAGATCTACATTCATTTGCTCTATGACCATACTTGTTATAGTTAAAGCATTTTCCATTGAATTTATAAGCATTAGGTTGTCTTACCAGTTTGCTGTGATCCTGAGTATTTGCAGTACTGGAGCTTTCACTAACTTCAAAGCCAATTCCAGAAGTTTCACCTTTAGGTTTTTGATTTTTCAGCAAGGTGCCAAGTTCCTCTGAGCTTTTCTTGAATTTCTCTTTATGTTGATTTGCAGTTTCTAGTTCTCTTTCTAAGACTTCTTTATGTCTCATCAGTTCATTTGAGTCATTCTGAGTATGCATCAGATCTGTCTTCAACATGTCATTTTCATAGCTAAGTCGTGTGTTCTCATTTGCTGCATCACTTAGTCTTCTGGTCAATTCTTCTTCATTCTTCTTCCTATCCTCAATCTCTTTTCAAAATCTCATAGTCATATCCTGCATCTCATTCTTTGTTGTCATGTTCTCTTATTTCAACTTGCTTATCATATCATTAAGTGATTCCTTTTCATCATTCTCATTTTGCAATTTTTCACAAAGTTCTCTTCTCTTATTTCTTGCAACAGTAAAATTCTCTTGAAGTGCCTGAATGATATCCTGAGCTGCCCTTAAATCATCTTCTAGTTTGATATTTTTCAATTTCTCTGCATCATAGTCTGAAAGAGCTCCTTCAAGTTGCTTCATCAGATTTTCCATCTTTACCGGTGTCAAGATCTTCCTTAAGCTGTTAGGCTTCTGAAAATAGAGGACCAAGCTCTGATACCAATTGTTAGGAATCCCACAGATACTGAGAGGGGGGGGGGGGGGGGTGAATCAATATCTAACCGGTAAAAAGAATTACTTAACTTAAAACTTGCAGAACATATTATAACAGTGTACCGGTATGCAAGAAATAATGCAATAAACAAAATCAAGAACATCCACATGAAAATCACACCATAACACAGGGTTTTAACGAGGAAACCTGGTGTGGGAAAAACCTTGGTGGGATTTGTGACCCACATTATTCACTCACTGGCCAATAAGAGAATATTACTTACAATAGGGGCCTACACATGCAGGAAGGCCATCTGCCTAGAGCTCACTGCTCAATGGGAAGTCTCACTAACTTACAATGAGGATTATACAAATCCAATATCTTGTACTGCTTTACAATAGCATCAATAATGCCTGATCCAGTACCGGTTGCTGCTCTATTTCTTACATAAACCCTTTAGCCTAAATTTTGCATAATAGGTCTACCTAATATTTTCCTTATCGCTTACATATCTCTCATACTAAATGTCTACAATGATCTCTTTTATATATAAGAGTCATTTTACAATTTGCCAAGTTGGCTTACAAAGTTTTTACAATAATAAACAAAATTTAATAAACAAAATCCTATCGGCCTCTGTGCCGGTATACTTCCTTTCTTTGTGTCGGTGCCAGTGTCCTGAGTGCTGGTGTAGAGTGTGATCTGCTGATGCCGGTATAATGCCTTGCTGGTGCCATAGGATTGCAAGGTTGCCATCAATGACAAAACCTTCAATCACATACAATGTCTTATTGGAGTGTGCATATGCCAACAATATCAAACTCACTTAAGATCATGACCCATTTAGCCAATCTGTAAGTCAATGTTGCTCTTCTTAACAGATATTTGAGTGGATCAAAATGTGCAATGAGTTGCACCTTATGACTCAACATGTAATGTCTAAGCTTTTGAGATGCGAAGATTGCGGCTAAACATGCTCATTCTATAAGAGTGTAATTAAGCTCATAATTGATCAAGGTTCTACTTATATAGTAGATAGCTCTTTCTTTTCCTTGTTCATCATGTTGTGCCAACAAATCTCCTAGAGCTAAGTTTGTCGCTAATATATATAGTAACAAAGGTTTTTCTGGAGTAGGTGGGACTAACACTGGTGTGTTTAGAAGATAATATTTCAGATCTTGGAAAGCCTCTTGGCATTGTTCTGTCCATTTAAAAGTAACTCCTTTCCTAAGTAAATGTTGGAATGGATGACATTTATCTGCCAGCTGCACTATTAATCTCCTTATGGATTGCAGTCTTCCTTGTAACCCTCTTAATTGCTTAAGTGTTGACGAAGGTTGCATATCTATGATCGCTTTGACCTTGGCAGGGTCTACTTCAATTCCTCTATTAGACATGATAAACCCTAACAGTTTTCCCATTGTTACACCAAACACACACTTATTTGGGTTTAGCCTGACATTGTACTACTCTAACCGATCAAATATCTGTACAAGGACCATAAGGTGACCTTCTCTTGTCTGTGATTTAGCTAGTAGGTCATCTACATGATCTTCCATTATGTTATGGATCATGTCATGAAATAGCATTGTCATGGCCCTTTGGTATGTTGCTCCTATATTTTTAAGTCCAAACGGCATCACATTCCAGCAGTGTGCTCCCCATGGACAGGTAAAGGTCCTTTTATGTTGATCTTCTGGTGCACTTTTAATCTGGTTGTATCCTGAGAAACCATCCATTAATGATAGCATTTCATTCCCAGCTGTTAAGTCAACTATCATATCGATATTGGGTAATGGGAAATCATCCTTAGGGAAAGCTTTGTTTAGATCCTGGAAATTAGTACAGATTCTTATGCCTCCTGTGGGCTTAGTCATAGGCACCATGTTGGATATCCATTCAACATAGTTGATAGGTCGAATGAAACCTACATCCAGCAGCCTTTGGAGTTCTATTTTGACCAGTAATGCAATTTGTGGATGCATTTTTCTTAATTTTTGTTTGTATGGTTTAACTCCTGGTAGCAATGGTAAATGATGTAACACCAACTCGGGATCTAAGCCAGGCATATCCGCATAGGACAAAGTGAAGTTGATAGGATGTTGTTTGAAAAAATGTATGAATTTGTCCTTTTCTTCCTGGTTTAATGATTTTTCCAGGTGAATATTATGCACAACTTCTCCTTCTGCTATATTTATCTCTTTAGTTTCTTCTATGAGCAATGTTGAATTTTCTCTTTCGATAGGGAGGTTGTCTAACTCACTCTTGCCATTATGGTTATTCTAATCCATATCTTCTATGATAGAGGTACTTTCCTCTCCAAAGTATGTCGTCCTATCTAGGTCTACAACAAATCTTGCCTTGTGATCCCCTTGTGGAAATTTCTCTCTAAAACCAAGGAATTATGCAATTGCTTCATTGTTTTCAAACCAATCTAGAGTTGGTTTTCCTTCTCGCCCCCAATCAATCAAGTGTGAGTGTACAAGGGGTAATTCATTAATCCCTTATGTCATTACAGATTCTGATAACATGAAGACTTGATCATTTGAGTGACTTGGTATATTTTCATCTTTCATAGGGTTTATTTGATACCTTATCATGACACTTGTTCGTGGGCTAGAATCATGGAGTGATAATAATTCATAGTCATGAGAGTATGTCTCACTTTCAATGTATGTTTCAACTTCTAAGGTAGTATCACTTATCTCCTCTTGTTCCTGCCTCTGATTTTGTTGTAGATTGACTGGTCTTCTCTGGATAATAGTTACCCTCCTTAAGCTTGGTATAAGTCATTTTAGTCTTTATTCATTTGATTCATTAGGTTGAGGTTGAGTCATTTCCCATGGTAGAAGTATTGATAATAACCAGGGATTAGGTTCATTTGTCGGTGGTAAACCTATGTCAGTTACTACATTTGCTTGTGTGGTTGTTTCTGGAACTGTATTATTGTGTGACTCAAAGCTAGGTTCTTGCAAGAGTTATCTCATATCTTCACCATCTGATTCCGAACTAGGTGATGTTGGTACTCGATTGCTTGTTTGAGATGAAGAAGGAAACACTCGCATGGATGAATCCCTTTGAGATATGTAGTCTGATAGTTCTATTGGTCGATTCAGTATATCTAGGGTGTGTTGTCTTGCTTTTGTGATATGTGGTACATGCTTATACCCTAACCCTTGATTCCCTGGATTTTTGTTAGGAACAATGGGTTCTAATCTTCCTTGTTTCTGTAATCCCAAGCCTGTAGTACAATCATATCCATGTTTTTGTAGCATTTTGAACCCATTTCCATATTGATATAGAGGTAATTTGGGTATTGTCATGTCATCTTCTTCTCTGTATATCCAATGATTGACATCTTCATTCAGAGTCTCTTCTTGTAAATCACCCCATCTAATGAAAGAGCATGAATCTGAGTATTTGACAATTTCCTTTCCTTTGTCTTTCTTCATGATTGTATTTTGGGGTTTCCCAAAAGACCTGGGAGAAAGAGACAATTGTTTTCCATTTGAGGTACTTGAAACAAAATACTCTCCACAACCAATATCTTGTATCTATAAAGAAGATGTTGTAGGCACATTCTTTTGTGTTTCTGTGATTGTTAATGACTCCATTTGTATAGTGAGAGGTGCCGCTCAATTAATTGGTACCTAATTATCCACACTTTCTTTTAAGTAATTACAGTGTTGGAATGGATTTGGATCACCTTTTATTGTGATTTCAATGTCTTTATATGAGAATTTGACACATTGATGAAATATTGATGGTACGGCTTGCATTGTATAAATCCATGGGCGGCCCAATAACATTTTGTATCCTAGTTCTCTGTCCAACACTTGAAAAATGACCTCTATTGTTGTAGGTCCTATTTGTACTGGTAGCGTTACTATACCTTTTCAGGGTCATTCTTCATCATCATATGCTTTGATATTTATTCTCTTTGATGAATCCATATGAAGCCCAGAATATCCTAATGCCTTAACTAGCTTTAAAGTACAAATGTTGAGACCGGCTCCTCCATCTATGAGTACTCTTTTGATTCTTCTCTTATGTATGTAAGCTTCTAGATGTAGCAGGTCATAATGGAGAATCCTATCACTAGAAACATCTTGTTCTATGAATGCAATGCGGGTTCCTTGTGCTAAATTCCCTACCATAGATTGGAAGGAAGATTCATCTATATCTCTCTCCACTACTAAATCTTGAAGTGCTTTGTCTAGAATGGCTTTATGAGTGGGTGAAATAAGCAGTAGTTCAAAAAGTGATATATGTGCCGAGGTTTTCTTGACTTGGTCAACAATATTATAAGTCCCTACTATTGGTGGTAGGTTTGGTGGTACTCCTTGTAAAGTTACCTTTGATCTATGAGTAACTACTACATAGTCTCTGTCTCTAGGAGTTATTGTGATTGTAGCCTTTGTATCATCTTATGTGCAGGAACTGTCTGTACCATATGTTGTGTTGTCAAGGTTTATGTTATATCCCTCCTTGTAGTCTTCATGTGTAAGTTTGACATCCATGATATGTTCTATAAGTTTAGCTTCAAACCATCCTGAATGAAATGGTTCATCGTGCCCCCAATCTATGAGACAAAGATTTTTGTCTTCATCATATTTCGGTGCCTCTAACAGCATGCAAATTTGGTTTTCATCTTCGGGAATCTCTGGATATTGTTCATCTTTATCAAGTCTTTCTTTTACTACATCTTCTGAGCCAATGGCATGAATAATATAGTCGTATGAGACTTTTGTGTAAATAGTTGTATTATCTTGCATTCTTGATGTAGTAGCCTTCCCTTTGTCATGTTCAACAAATGGATCCTTAAAGATTGTGTGATTTGTGTTTGTTGAGGGTTTATTGGTATCAATCGTGATGTCACCTTGATCAATCATATCTTGGACCAAGTTTTTTAATTTATAGCAACTCGATGTTTTGTGACCTTTACTATGATGATAATCACAGAAATCATTATCATTCCACCAGGTAGGTTTGAAAGGACCTGGTTCATATAATCTTATTTCTAGCAAAGTGATCATGTTTGTCTATATTAACTTTTTTAGCGCTGATTCAATAGGTTCCTCTAGAGGTGTGTAATTTTTTCTTGGAGCATTTGCCCTTGGATATTTTGTGTTCATATTTTGTGCAGCGTTCACATTTGTTGATATAGTATTGTTCTCTATACATGGATTTAAAGATTGACTTGTGCCTTGTAAAGATAAAACCGGTTGAGTTCTATTAACCAAACGAGCATCTACAACGCCATCATTGGTCACATTTTTGTTTTTCGATCAAAATTTGGATTTATCATTGTTGTTGTTGTTGCCATACTTAATAAGACCTTGTTCCACTAGTCCTTTCTCACACTTTAGAGATTTTTAAGTGATTTTGTTTAAATGTGGTTAAACATTGCATGTGTATTGGATACTTAATCTTAGGGATTAAGTTTTCTATTAACATATCCACTTGCTTTGTTTCTGGAATAATGGTCTTGCACCTCCTATAGAGAGCTATCAATAGTTGTATGAAGGATGCAAACGTTTCATTCTCATATTGTTTCACGGTACACAAGTCCATTAAAGTGACCGAGGTTTCAATGTTATGTGAAAAATTTGCAATAAAATGTTCAGCTAATTCTCCCCATGATGTGATAGTTTGTGGTAAATGTGAAAACCACTCTAAGACTGAGCCTCTCGAACTTTTAGGAAAAAACCTCATTAGGTAAGTGTCTTCTGTTGCAACCTCTATGCATTCCATAAAAAACTCTTTGATGTGGTCTCTAGGATCACCTTTCCCTCGATATCTGTCAAATTTCGACGTTTCAAAATATGGTGGGAAAGGCAGCATGTATAATGAGTGATCAAAAGGATAAGGATGTAAGTCCTATAGTGTGTAGCTCTTTTTATTGTTACCAGTTTGCATAGTCGATACCTGTTGTTGCAAATTCTGTAACTGTTGTGACAGAATATCCGTTTGAGTCAAAGGTACACTTTGTGTATGTGTATTTCCCACAAAAGGGTTCATGGTAGCATAACTAGGATGTTGTTGGAAGGCACCATGATTATAATTGTGCATGTTGTACGTTCCACTAGGTACTGTGAAATAAGGGATATATGAACCCATGTTTGGATGAGTTGTATTCATTGTATTGGTAAGACCTATGTTTGCATTTTGATGACTATATGTTGATCCCATAGAATAGGAAATCGGAGGTTGGGTTGTACTTATTGTATGATGAATCTATGTTTGAATAGGTGTTGAGATAGTTGATATTAATGGTATGGTATGTATTGGTGCGCTAACATTTATTGTTGAAGATGATGCACTTGATTGAGAGTTCATGTTTGAACTGACATTTGTTTGTATAGATGATGTTGGTGCATTCTGAGGAAAACTTGAGTTCGTTGCTTGTGTTTGTGTCATATGTGGTATTTGACTGCTATCTTGACCTAGAGTATTTTCTAGTGGTAGAATTTTTGTGACATCAAAGTCTTAAGGTAACTTTGCCTCATTTTGTAATAACAACGACAAATATTTGTCCCTATCACTATGTATGAGTGCATCTAAGATCATAAGGACATGTGGGTCTTGTTGATTTGATTCAATCTCTTCTCATGTTAACTGTTGTTGTAGTTCATGTATTGTGGGCATTGTCCAAGAACCTGACTGTTAACTAGTTGATATGTCCATATTCAAAGTTGGGTTTACAGATTGGTCGTTGTTTGGGTCCATTGTACCTTTTACCTTTTGTGAACTTGTGACAGGCATTTAAGACTTCTATATGAGGGTGGTTTTATAACTTTATGCAAGATGACAACCAATGCTAGACTCTAGACCTAAGTATGGGATATGTAATACCGGACTAGACTCTCTATTGAGGATTTTGAGGTGAGACTTGTTGAGTATTTCAAGATTTCTGCAACACAAATTTTTCTCTTCGACGTTCTATCTTAATCTCTCTATCAATCCTATGGGCAATTTTATACTCGATATTTATCTCGTACTCAACTCATATATACTAGGGTACGTTTCTTTTTGAATCCCAGGATAAGTTAGCTAGACCTTCAATAATTTCTTGTTGACCACCATTTGGCACTAGATTAGGTTGCTCGAAAGGGAGCAAACTGTCACCTGGGAGACCCATTAGGATGCATGCTATGACTTTCTAGGATGATTATGCAAATAATGATGAAGTAAGACAAACACATATGAGGCCTAGACAAGGACTTATATGAGGATGATAATGAGGACTTTGCAAGGACTAAGGACATAAATGAGGACTATGAAAGGACTTAGGATGATAATAAGGATGTAAATGAGGACTATGCAAGGACTTTAGATGATAATAAGGACGTAAATGAGGACTATGCAAGGACTAAGGATGATAATAAGGACTTAAATAAGGACTATGAAAGGACTTCAGATGATAATAAGGATGTAAATGAGGACTATGCAAGGGCTAAGGATGATAATAAGGACATAAATGTGGACTATGCAGGGACTACCTATGGTCACAAGTGTGTAAAACTTTGAGTTTTGACGTTTCAAAGATGGACTTTGTTTTCAGTAATTCTGTGTAGGAAAATTTTTGTGGTTTCTTCAAGTCTGAGAACAATTGTTTGGAGGTAGATATAGCTAACTGAACTGGTTTTTCAAAGAATCTCATAAAATTCAGAGATACGTAGGATAGAGCCTAAAATAACCCAAATAATTGACTCTATACTAGTCTGATACAATGATACATATAAAGAAACAAAAGACAAGCTTAGGCTGGAAATTGGAAACCATTCAAATGAGGCCCTTATGGAATACCGAAACAAAATGAACAAACAGAGAGTCTAGCAACACTGGCTCCACTCCATGGCACACACTTCTCGAGCATGCTAGTCTCTCTTACCCTGAAGATCTGAAGATCTTATAACCAAGGGATTTTTGTATCATAATGCAAGGTACATGAAGGATATCTATGGGGTACGATCCACACTCTCGAAATCATTGAATGTAGGGTTTTGGGCCACTAAGTTGGTTCTTATTATAAAATTTTGAGGGGTCTTGATCCAATGATGGATTCTTAGAGTAAGCCACTTAAGACTTTAGTTGAGTTTATTGGTGTAGGGAAGGCCCCTACATACGTCAAATTCACTCAACACTCTAGTCGCCTGACCAATATATTTATATAGTAGCTCGAAAAACCTGTTTGAGAGTACGTTGGGAGAGATGATATCCCCAATGCATCCCAATTTGAAGTACCTTTGTGGGGTGATGAAATCCCGAGTCAAAGATACCCCTCACTACATGGAATAAAATAAAATTGGGTGTCGTTGTCACCTCCTTCCTTTCTCCCAAGACCCTGAAGGCAGGTGAAAAGTTAGTTAATGCAATAGAGGGTCCACTCCAAACACAATAAAAGATTCTTTCCCTTAAGAAAATCAAATGTGATTTAATCTAATGCAGCTTGATTCACGTTCATTTTAAAGCCCAAATTGAGGTGTTGAATACGCATGTGCATGTCCATTTTAAACACCAAATTGAAATGTGAAGGCATGCATGTCAATTTTAACCATTGTTGATTTTAAGCCCAAATCAAAGTGTTATACATGCATGTCAATTTTAACCAATGTTAATTTTAAGCACCAAAAGATGAAGTGTGAGATTATGCATGCATGTCCAATTTAACCATTGTTGATTTTAAGCACCAAAAGATGAAGTGTGAGATTATGAGTGCAATTGATCTAATACTGATCCGATCTTTTCTATAAATTCGCCATAGGCTACAAACAGATGATTAGCAGTAAAATCAAATCAATAGAAAATAGAGAATCAAAAATTGACAGAAGCGAATGCGTGATTATATATGCCTGATTGCGTGACTCTGGATAAAAGATTGCGTAATTTTGTCAGATCGAATGTGTGATTATGACAGAACGATTGTGTGGCCTTAATAGGTCAATTGCGTAATGATAACAAAATGATTGCATGACACACAGGCAGATAACACAAAACAAATAAAAATTAAAACTAAACTTGACCAGAAACCCGCAAAACCAATTGTAGGGCCCTAGCTAGATCTCTCATAATCTATTCAATGTTAATTAAATCATATTTAACTTGATATGAGAGAACTAAGCTGTTGTATCTGTCGAAGGTTGGTTGATCTTCCCAATCTTGTATCTTCTTTTCTACTTTGAGAACCCTTTGATAGTGTTTGGCCTATCTTCTTTGCTCCTTTGTCCTTCTGGTACCTCAAATCTTGAATTGTACCTTATGTTCCATAAACTGTTATAACAAAAACATGGAATAAAAATAATATGTTTCCAGATTTACTCAATTTCATGCAGAATTAGACAAATCAGAGAACAAATAGGAAATAAGAATAAAAATAACAGAACAACAATTTTCCTGACGAATGCCTAATAGTCTCAAAATGAATGCGTGATTCTGAGAAGTCGATTGCATGACCATGAAAGGTCAATTGCATGACCCCAAAAGGTCGATTGCATGATTCTGTAACTGCGAATGCATGATGAAAAGATCTTTTTTCAAAATCCGTGCAACCTGCAAAAAAAGAAAAAATTCATACGACCCAAGTGAGTCCGTCCAAAGTCAGGAATTCAACTCACTATAATAAAACACTTCTAGGGTGAAAGTCCCAGGAGATGGAATAATCGATGGCACTGCTTCATTTATGAGGAGTGTCTCATGTTGAGCATCTTGTAGGGCCTCACGGTCTAAATCACACTTGCGTGACTACATGGTTTCAACATCCTCCTAGGTCTTGTATCTAAACCACTTACTGATAACTATAAGATAGAGGCTACCTGATTCACCTCTGAAAGGGGGATAATCTTTGTGTAAGAGAGATAGTAACTCTCCCAAGACACTTGCCATATCATGCCCACATTAGCATTTGGAGTTAGCTAATACGGTGTTGAGAATCCATTGTGTGAGAATCAACGGCCATATTCTGATTGGCTATTGGGTGTGTACCTAAGTCTACAAGCAAATGTTTTCCTTCTCAGCCAACTTCTATAGGGTTAGCGTGTTGTGCTTGAAATTCATTATACATCTTGCGTGTTTACTGTGTTTTCATCCCTGAAACTGAAATTGTGTATGCTAAAATTCATCTTTAAAATATCAATTAGAATGAAAGGGAAATCATGAATCCCTATCTAATCAAAGAATTCAACAAACAGACAATGAAATAACACAATAACAAGAAATAGGAATTACAAAAGAAATCAATTCAAACTCCCTATTATGTGACTGCGTATAACTTCCATTACTCTTCTCCTCTTTGTGGTATGATGGCTCTCAAATATTGCACTGGCAACTTGCAAATGGTACAAAGATTCAAAGTTCGTGATTGTTGAAAAATGGAGATTGAATGATCAATTTATAGATTTTTGGAGAGGATTGATTTGAAAAGTAGAACAAAATGATCAAGAGGTGGAACTCAGGTGAGCTCACATGTTGATTGATAGTTGAACTGTTGATTTGGGAGTGAAACTCAATAGATTGAATAGATTAATTGAGTCAACTAATTGAGAAAAAGATGATTGAAGGAAGAAAAAGAATGATTGGAGGAAATAAAGATGAAATAGTTAACTGATTGAAAGATATTTTGAGAGCTTTATTTAGAAAAAGATAACTAAAAGAAAAATAGATATTGGAGAGATAAATGATTTAATTAATTGATTGATTGAATTAATTAATTTAGCATGTGCTTGCACTTTGACTTAGACTTTCAATTTAATCTTTGCATTAAATTTATTCAAATAATTGAATTTATTTTAAATTCAATTTAATATTTGAATATATTTAGAACTTGACTTTGATTTTCAACTTGATTTTTGAAATCATGCACGTGTTTGGATTTAGAAGAAATTAGAAGAATTTGAAATTAGATTTTGAGTTAGAAAAATTAATTAGTTAATTAAATAATTTAAAGAAACTATTTAATTATTTAGAAATGGACTTTAATTAAATAATAAAGATTATTTAAATTAAAATAATTAAATAATAAATATTTAATTAATATTTAGAAGAGGGTTAATGATTAATTGATTAGAGATGGAAATTGAAATTGAGTTTATTTAAATAATAAAGATTATTTAAATTGGGGAATTAATCAGAATTAATTAAATAATAAATATTTAATTAACATTAGAAAATAGTTAAAATGATTAAATGATGAAAGAATAAGAAATAGAATAATTAGTAAGACGATGAGGAAATATGAAATTAGAATAATAGAATTAATAACTTAATTAAATGATTAAAGAATTATTTAATCAATTAGATGAATAATTAGCACATGATCAATAAGACATTTTTAAGTGTCTACAAAAATACTAAAACTGGAGAAAACAAATCAACAACATCAACAACTCAGTGATCAAAACTCTATGTGTCAAAAAAAACTAGTCTCTCTCAGTCATCAAAAACCCAGTCCTTATAAAAACTAGTCTCTGTCAGCCATCAAAGCTTTGTCTAACAGAATCTTGTCTCTGTCTAGTTTTCTGTCGTACGAGTCACAACTTAGAAGTCTGTCAAAGTTGCTAAAAACAAGGCTTCTAACAATCCTGGTTGATCGGTCTTGAAACGTAAACATTGAGCATAAATCTGGTTATCATAATTCTAAGCACAAGACACCTTGGTAGTGTACCTTCTGCAACTATGTTGCATGATTTTTTTGGTTACCTCTTAGCTAGCTCAATCAACCTAATCCAATCAACCAATCTATTGTCCAAACTTCACTCTCAAGTATCACTTAGGCTACTTAGCCTCAACTCAAAATCGGAGTCAGCCTATCTCACCCACATAAGTTTGAACATCAACCTCTGGCCTCAACGAACAACTAGCTTTGATCTCACATTGACATCTATAACACCTCTCGCTATCAAATGTAAATGGCTACCTTATCTCCAATTCCCATGGATAGCTTGGCTCAAATGATTCAAGATATCAAGAAGGAAATATATGACATGAAAATCCAACAAAATAAATCAATGACTCCATTTGAAAAACAAATGCATGAAATCAAGAGTAAGAAACTTCAAGGAATGCTAAAATGATTATATGATTTGACAATCAAAAACCAACAAATAATTGACAATCAAAAGCCAAATCTCAAACAAGCTCACAATACACCTTCACCAAGACATAAAGACATTTCCTCCAAATATCCTCTAGATAGACAATTTACAACTTTGGGACAATGAGTCGACTTTGAAAGAGCTTCTTGAGCATAATCTTATAATATTACCTAAAAAGACCACATGGGGATGTGAATTTTTTATTAAGTATTATGCATATCATAGACAAAATGACAAAATGAACATAAGACTTCTAATTGCATGGAATTAAAACATAAGATTCAAGATCTTATTGATAATGGTGTCATTGAAATTGCAGATCCTAATGATTCATCTAAAGAAAAAGAAGGAACTACTTCTAAGCATGATCAAAATCATGAACCTATGTCTAGCAAGGCTCCATATGTGGCCTCCATCCCTTCCATGATGCCTCCATCTCCTAAAACTTCTCAGCAACAATCCATACCATCTCCTTCAAACAATAAAACTTCTCACGTTTACCTTCAAGGGCTATCTCCTATGGAAATCCAAGTTAATGCCAATATTGATACAAGTTCCTCTAAATATTTAAAAATCCTAGATCCTATGTCATCATGCAATCCAATTCCAAACATACCCACTCCAGAGAGTCCCACTCAAAATGTTTCCCCATCATGCCAAAACATGAATACCTTCCAAGAATTCTCCATGCATATCAACAATATTACCCCTTCCTTATAAGTGACTCCATGTCAAGAGGATAATCTAAAAAATGAAGGAACAAGTCCTATCATAAATCAAGATCAAGACACCAAAACTCCTCAATCCCATCTAATGATTGAAAAAGATCCTATTTCACTATAATCCCATGATGATCCCCTTATACCTTTCCATTTCTTCTAAGATGATCCCTTTCCATCTCAAGATCAAATCATCCTTCCAAATCCCATTCCTAATCCACTTCCTATGCAAGATCAAGATATACCTTCCATTCTTTTCGATGATTCCATTGAAAGTCAAGAGAATGGCGCCTTTAAAGAGGAATCTAGTGATCTTCCTCCTTGTCAAGATCAAAGTATCCCTTCACTTTTAGATCATCCTTGTCAAGATAAAATAATCCCTTTAAATCCCCCACAAGATTCCTTTGTCCCTCTATCTCCATGTCCTAGTCCTCCATATACACTCCAAGATCTCATTTCTTTTCATGATCTCATTATTCCTTCAATTGAAGATCATGTCATTGATCTTGATCCCACCCATGATCCTAGTCCCTCTCATTATTCTAGAGATAATATGTTGCTGCAAGATGTTAATGAACCCCCCATATTCACAATGGGTTCCTCCACTTTGGTCCAGTCTGATTCACTTCGTGATCATATCATTCCTTACATCCCACTTCCACCTCATAATAGACTCGCACTTTCTTTCCAAAGCAAAATGTATCCTACAAGTCAAAATATTTATAAAGGCAAAGGGGTAAATCTCCACAAGCAATAACCCCTCCATATTAAAGAAAGTGTTAAAGGTCATGGCCTCAAGGACATTTCTCAAGATGTTGGCATCTCTCATAAATCCTACATTTCTCCAGTTAAATCCAAACATACGCTTTCCCCATCATCGCTTCCATCCATTATAGGTCCATATATCCCTCCATCCCTTATGTGGGATCAACAAAGGCACCCATATTTGACTACCTTCCATCCATCTAAAAGACCTCCATATCATTCCTATCTATCCACACATCTCCCTCCAAGCAATTTGGATTCCAAGCATAAAAGTCATAAGTCAAATAATCCACATCTATTCAAGGATCAACATGTCCCATCTAATCAACATGTCAAAACAAAGAAAAATGCAAAATGCCACAAAGGCCCACAAAGAAAGAAGAAAAATAAAAAGTTATATGGGTTCCTAAGGCACTTGTACAAGCAATACACTCTAAGGAACTACAAAAGCATCAAAAATCAAAAGCCATGTGGATCCCTAAGTGGCTGCTTGAAGCACAAAATTCTAAAGAAAAATCAAAATTGGCATCCAAAATTGTTGTTCTTCCATCCAAACCTTCTGAGTCTATTCCTCCATCACCTCCTTCATCCATTTTGGGTTCTTATGCCCCAAAATTTGTAACCTTTCCTCCATCCAAATCTCAAAATCTAAGATTCACTTCTCTTCCATATGTCCACCATCCCTCAAGGTGTGTGCCAATGTTGATTTTTCCAACATTTTCATCTAGCCATACACAATTCTTCCAATATCCCATCCATTATCCAACACCTCTTTTCCACCCTTCCATCACTCTTATCCAATCCTTTGCATAAATCCTTGCCCTTAGTTTCATTTCATTATCCTGCCAACATCTTTGAGCATACCTTCATAGCCATGGTGTATTGTAACTCATATTCCAAGGGTACCATCCAAAGAAGTGAGATGATGGGGTCCTTATTCCATCCCCTATCATGCATCCATTATCTTCCAAAAAAAAAAATGATGAAAAAATAATCAAAAAAAAAAAGTAAAGAGAAAAAAATTCGTCCACAAGTGAAAACCACTTCTTGTGGCACCATGGGCAAGTACCATGATGAAAACCTGGCAAATGGGCATCATGAGTAATCCATTATCCTTTTGCACTTTACACTAGGGGAAAGTTCCATCCATTTACATCCATCTATTATCCTTCACTCTCCATTATCCCTCATTCGCTCTATTTACATTCATATCCCTTTTCCACCTTTGATCTTGACAAGGTTAAGGATCTTTGCAAGCTTCATGTGTCCTATCTATTACACTTGATCTAGACCCTTTAGCTCCTATCCATTGCTTTCTTACATCCTTCATTACCACCTTTGATCTTGCTTATCCTATTTATCCCCTATCCCGATCTATTCCTTGATCTTGATCAACACTATGGACAAAATGCAAAAACATGCTTTCCACAAACCTCTTGACATGGCCACTTATTTGGATCATATGGCCTCAATATGCTATATCCTTTCTTCACTACACTATATCCTTTCTTTACATCGCTAAAATCCTTGCTTTGCATTGCTATATCTGGACCATGTGCTTGGATTAACGTTGTGAGATAGTCCTTGAAAGCGTCCACCATCATTCACTTATCCATTAATGTACTCAAAATCCCTCTTGCCTTCCTAGACACTAGGGGCAAACATAAAAAAGAACTCTAAAAATCATAAAAAGTCCTGAAAAAATCCTAAAAAACTCAAAAAATTCACTAAATCAAAAAAACTGACAAAATCAAAGCAAGAAAGCATAGACAATCCTTCAAACCAAATCAACCACAAATAAACTCTCAAGGTCTGAAATCAAACTTATCGCATGTCTTGTTAATCAATCTATCAAACTCTGTCAAATATCGACATGTCTTATACAAGGAAGGGTGCACTCGAAACCAGACAGATCGGTCTTATCCGGGGTACTTACTCTTTGAAACCAGACATTCCTATCAATTATCAAATCAAAACAATGACATAGATCAGTATGGCTACTGGATTTTGTCTAGGTTAGTCTTATCTCTTGTACTGAAGTGTTGCATCTACGCTTTCTCTTGTACATATATTTTAGTCACTTTTGTGACATCTGGTTCTTTTGGAGCTCTCATGGCTTGAAACCAATCAAATGTCATAGTCTTAGGGTAATGAACTGATCAATCCAAATGTCCTAAGTAGTATCAACCAAGTCATCTTTCTGTCAGTAGTACAAGGTCATCCAATCCAAGTCAGACATTTGTCTCCTAACTACTGCAAAGTTTTATCATAAAGTACACAAGCAAAACAAGACTACTGAAAACAATCACTAAACTATTTGAGATATGTATGAAATTTTCTTTGTGTGTTATCTTTTACATTGGCTTTCGATTATTATTCCCTCTGAGTAACTAGAGGAAGTCTATCTTGACTAAGAGGAGCAAGGATTGGGGGCATAATACTTTTATTTGTTTTTTTCTTGTAGGAATGAATCTGATGATGTGGAAACATCTAATCAGCTGAGTGTCTGTGATAAGTGCCTTCATATCAAGGTGAAATCACCACACATACCTCTACTCCTCTTATTTGTATGCTACAAGGAGGTTGAAGTCCTTTCTTTGTCTATTTTGAGGAAATCTCTTTAATGTGCGATCCGGATGCATGCGTAATTTGTCCAAGGATATGACCAAAAAAAGGGTCATTGCAGACAAGATAATTAATATTGCATATGAAAAGAAAGGAACTCTATTTTTCCTGCTTTGTGTGTAAAATTCTCAATGATGAAAATTAAGCATCCTAAATCCAGTGACTCTGTATAGGTTGCATTCATTTTAAAATTTTATGCATTTCGAATGATTTCAGCATGATAACAATAATCTCTTTATCTTTTGAATGAGAGTTTGAAGCAGTCGTCATTTTCTCAGCTAAGTGGTCTCTTTTTCATCATCGTTTCTTCGATCAAGTACTTGTGTCTTGAGATGTTAGCTGCATGTATATGCATCTTATATAAATCCATACATTTCATTATTTATACATATTATTGCATGAAGAAAAATAAACATTTGCATTACTAGTTGCACATTCTCATTGGCATCATCATTTATTTCCATAAAAAAATTAAAAAAACAACATCCATACACATCTCCATTGCATACATCCATATTGAAAAGATATGCATACATATAGAAAGACATCTCATAATCAATCAACACAAGTATGATGAAATCAAATCAATAGATCGTATATCTCATCATAATCTCAGTGTCCAAGAGTACAAATGATATCAACTATCAAATACAATGTCTCATCGGAGCAAGAATCATATAAAATTGACAATGATAAATTGAACCCCTTATATATCCCAAACCCTAATTTTCAAACTTGCTCCGATGGACATCAAACTTATATCCTAAGCTAAATTGACTGTTCTAAGTCCATTTTCGAGATCGAAATCGAAATCTGACGTCACTTCTCTAGTCAAAATTTCACAACGTGGACCACTTAGCACTTTCATCCTCAAGTCAATTTTTGAATCATTTTGTGCTCAATTTCTCATTAATCAATGTTAAATATCAATTTAATTCTCAAAAGAACTCTAATTTTAATCATTAACATTAATCTTTATGCTCAAATAACTTATCATCACTCAAAAAATTGCCTAGAATCTTTGTACCCTTGCTATCTTTTGATTTCTCTCCTGAGGGGGCATACTCATGTCATCATCATCAATGATCACATCCTCAAAGCTGAGAATTTCTTTCAAAATCTTCATTACAAGTCGAGCAACTAATCTTTACCGAACATCAAACAAGACTCTATTGGAGGCTCATTGTCATTCATGGTGGTACAATTTTAGGTGCAATCATACTTAGTGAGAAATGTAATAGTTTATTTATTCTTGACTCTATGCTTGGGGGGAAAGAATATTATCATATCTTATCTCTTTATTCTTTCATGGTTTCACTATTTCCTTTTACTGGCAATAATGCAGAAAACTGAGAGCGGGGGTGAATCAGTTTTCTCAAAAACTTAACTCAACTCAAACACAAATTCAAATCTGATACTTAATAATGAAAGCACAAATCAACACCATATCAATGACACACATGAAACCAATATTTTTGATGCGGAAGACCTGATTAAGGGAAAAACCATGGTGGGAACCTACCCACAATGAGATAATATCCTATTAGGAGTAAATGAAATATTACAATTTGCAATTCTTGAATTGAAAGTCATTACCCTTATCAACCATCTGAGCAACACTCAAAATATTATGCTTTAGACCTTCCACATACAGGACATCATCAGTATTGTGCTTACCATTAGGAGAAATGGAACCTCTACCACAAATTGTACAAGATTTGTCATCACCAAATCTAACAATACCAGCATCATATTTTTCCATTCTCACAAACTTACTCTTATCACCTATCATATGATGAGAGCAGACACTGTCAATAACCCATTCATCTTTTTCTTCAACTTTAGCAACTAAAACTTTCTCCTCATTAGTGCAGCTAGTAGAATCAATAGGCACTGGCTCATCTTCCTTGATAGAAATAAATACCCATTCATCTTCATCTAAATTTCATTTCTTAGATTCATCATCTATCACACCTTCATCAGCAGCATACTAACACTTCTTTTGAAACTTAGGCTCGTATGGCTTCTTAGAAAATCTTTCCGGACACCTTGAAGCCAAATGTCCTATCTTACTACATGAAAAACATTTAAGAGGAAACTTTCCTTCATACCTACCGACACCTTTAGGCAATCTTCAGACAATAAGGGCTTCAATCTCCTCAAGCTCTCTTTCTTCTTCTTCCATCTCCTTTATCTCCTTTTCATATGTGGATACTCTTATTGAACTTTCTCCTAGATCATATCTCTACTTTCCAGAAATAGTAGCTTTGAATGTAGATTCGATCTTAGGAAGAGAGTCACAAAACTCACTCAATTCAAAAGAAACAAGCTTACCAACCAACATGTCTCTAGTCATATTAGTCATGGTCCAGATCTCCTCAATAGCAACATATTTAGCCTTGTAGGCAAGAGGCAAGGGTCTCAACACTTTGGCTATGTTCAAATCTCTATTTCTTCCAGTACTCCACTATCACATCTAATATTCAACACAACCTCATTCGCTTTCTGCATAAAAGAGGTAATGTTCTCATCTTCATTCATCTTTAGTAACTCATACTTTCCATTCAGGCTCTATAACTTAGCAACTTTCACATGACTTTCACCTTCATATAGAGTCTCCAACTTCTTCTAGATCTCATGTGAAGTCTGCAAATCCATCACATTAGTCATCTTAGAATTGGTCAGGACACTTAGCAATGCTTCCTTGGCTCCACTATTGTATTCAACTTCCTTTACTCATCTGGAGTCGTAGGACCATTCTGAGGAATAGTACATGCATTCTTAGTAATTAATCTTCCAATAGTCTTCACCAATCCATCTCAAATGACATGCCATCCGGTTATTCCAAAAAGAGTAGTTTGTTCCTTCAAATCTTGGAGTATCCATCTTGAAAGAAAAATTTATCATCCTAGATCACCTCAAACAGTCAAGCGTCTTTTACAAGATCTAGCTTTGATACCAATTGTTGGCAACAATACAAAAAACTGGGGGGGGTGAATCAGTTTTCTCAAAAGCTTAACTCAACTCAAACAAAAATTTAGATTTGGTACTTAATAGTGAAAGCACAAATCAACACCACATCAAGGACATACATAACACTAAGATTTTTGACATGGAAAACCCAGTTATGGGAAATACCACAGTGGGAACCTACCCACAATGAGATAATAACCTGTTAGGAGTAAATGAAATATTACAATGGGGAATGCACATGCATTCATGCACACTTCCTAGAGCTCACTGCTCAAATCAAGAAGGGCTACAACCCTTGGGAAGGCTCACTGCCTTACAGGAAGACTCCCTGTCTTAGAATCACACTTGGATTACATCCAGAAGATTATGAACTGATAAGATAGAATCTCCTCATGCTTGAGTATAGTTTCGGTTAAGCACAAATCACATACTCTGCTCTCTTGCACTTCCTCACACTTTTTCTTTACTACCAGATGATTAATACATTATTCACACATAGATACCTCTCTCATATGATTACAATGTTTATTTATACATATCATCAACCCATCTTTCAAGGTCCACTCAACACATATCACAAATTATAAAATATGACGACACACACTACAATAATGAATGTGGACCAATATGATCTCGGCTAAGACATATCATGGACCCAAAAAACCACCTCGAACATGAAACACCTCCAAGAATTATGCCTTCATCATCCGCAACACATGACAATCATCATGTCGGCCAAGAACATGAAGAACACCACACGATCAAGAAAATCATTCATAACGCATTCACTGATCAATGTGGACCACCAACACACATATAACATGATCTAGAAACATCCATATGCAACATGAATCATACTGCAACAATCGCATCAACTCAAATTACTAGAATCGTCATCATCTCTCTACTAGAGCTCAAGAACACTCACAAAACTAACTATCAAACTGAAAGATTCACTTAGGAACCTCCAAATCATGAACCACTCAAACTAAGGACACACATTAACATCCCAAACACATCCACATATAAAGATACTATAATTATGGAGCAATACACATCAGTTTACTGAACACTAGCAATACTGAGCAACTGAAAAACCAATCGCAATATCGGATCTCATAAATTGATCAAATATCCATGCGGACCACTAAAAATTTAGCTTAATCACTAGAGATAAGTATCTCAAAACCCATTAATTCACATCAACTCATCTGAAACACACTGGGCAAACCAACTTACTCAATCTAACTCCAACACTAAACACACAAAGGAATAGGTTGACATCAATGACAACACATCACTCAACAAAATTCTTAATCAATATTGAATAATCTACGCCTTTGGCATTGATGGCAATATATGAATGTGAAAAAAAATCAATGCAAAGAAACGATCAACTCTCAACAGTCTCCTTCAAAATCACAGAGAACAACTCCCCCTTAGACAAACAACTCATACTCAACAAACAAATCATACTCAAATTTCTGATTCTCTCTTATGATATTCCAAAGGTTTTTTCACATGCTTCTCTCCCCCTTTGACATCAATGGCAAAGAAAACATATGCAAATGATGATTTTCTCCCCCTTAGAACTATTTCACAAATCTAAACATTAGAACCACAACACTGACTACTCCCCCTAAGTAGCAGTCACCACTCATCAATCTGGATCACAAGATATCTCTGTGAAGTCCACCGGGTTGATGCAGATCAATGTATCTTAGTTCTCATTAGTTTAAAATCCCCCAAATGGTCATATAAACCATGGGCCCATAATCTTGGCAACATCGCCAAGGTCCTAACCAAAGGCAATTAAATAAATCTTGAGCACACAATTAATTTCTTAAATCATCAATGTCACATGGCAAATTAATCACTCAATATTAATTAAATCATTCCAAGTAAATCATTTTAAACAATTATCTTATTTATTTTATTAAATATCCTAGTATATTTAATTAAATAAATCAATTTGCCATTAAATCATCGAAAAGAGGAATTAATTTGAAAAATAAATAAAAATTGTCGTAAATCTTCAAAAAAGGAAACAAATCAAGAAAGAGGAATTGGAAATTATGAGCACAAAAATTCAAAAAAGGAAACAAAAAAAATGAAATTAATTGGAAAAAAAGAATTAAAAATTGAGAAAAGAAATCAAATGGAGATAATCTCGAAAATCAAATAAAAATTTGAAAAAATCTCAGAAAAGCAATTAAAACAATTAAATCTCAAAATTGAATGAAATAGAGATTAAATCAATTTTTTTTAATTTTATTTTCATTTTAGTTCAATTTCCTTTAAAACTGAGAAAAGCAACCAGTCACATCAATTCACCTGGATTGTGCTTCCTCCTGGAAAATCTTGATTGCTCATCATCATTTGATCTCAACCACTGGTTTCTTTCTGAATTTTCTTTAAATTCAGGCTCTCATCTCCTAATCAAAGATCCTGGAGAATATATTGTTATCATGTTGTTTTTGCTCTAGGTTCATTGATATTTGTACATTCATATATTCATATATTAGTTATTGCATACATATTTAGATCATTTAGCTCATTTATTGCTTAAATCATGTTAGATTAAATCTTGAAAATCATGCATTCATCTAGCTTAAATCTTGCATTCATTTATCTCAATCTTATGCTCATATAGATAAAAATCCTTCGTTTAGTTGTTGTCTAGTCACTGGATAGCTTAGCAATATGAGAGCAATCTAAACTCACATCTACTAGAATGCAATAAGCCAACTTGCAATGGATTTCATTTTGTCAGTTTTGATTAACTAACCCATGCAAATAATGGTTTATTGAAGTGTTGTGTCTTACAGCTTGCAATTACCAATCCAAAATTCACACACACAATTAGGAGGGGAAATCACCCCTAAATTCTCTCTAGGCTACTCAAAAGTATCATTAGGAAAAGGCTTTGTAAAGATATCTGCAATTTGTTCCTTTGTGGATAGATATTCCAATCTGATCTCCTTCTTGTTAACCTTCTCTCTTAGAAAATGAAACTTGATAGATATATGCTTACTGTAGGCAAATGCACACTCCAATGAGAAATTGTAGGTGATTGAAGGTGTTGTCATTGATGGCAACCTTGCAATCATATGACCCCGACAAGACAAAGATACTGGCACTGACACCGACAGACTCTACACTAGCATATAGAACACCGATAGTGAAAGGAAGGATACCGGCACCTTGGTCGACTTCAATTTTGTTTAAAATATATTTTGTAATTAATTGTAAAATCATTGTAAACCAACATGGCGAGTTGTAATATGACTCATATATGTATGAGATCATTTTGTAATAGGAAATTTGTGAAATAGGATGCGAAATAAGCAGACCTAATATGCAAAATATTGGTTAAGGGTTTATGTTGTAGAAAAGCTTAAACTGGTACTGAATCTAGCATAGCAGATACTGATCTGAAGCAATACAAGACATTGGATTAGTATAATCCATTTTTGTAAGTCAGTGTGACTTCTTTTGTAATTGAGCAGTGAGCTCTAGGCACTTGGCCTTCCTGCATGTGCAGGCCCTTATTGTAAGAGTAGTATTCCCTTATTGGCCAGTAAGCGAATATTGTGGGTCACAAATCCCACTGAGGTTTTTCCCACACCGGGTTTCCTCGTTAAAACACTGTGTTTGGTGTGCTTCTCATGTTTTTTTAATTGTTCTTAGTTACCACATTATTTCTGGTTTATCGGTACACAGTTTTAATATGCTTTTCATGTTTTAAGTCAAATAAATTTATATACAGGTTAGATATTGATTCACCCCCCCTCCCTCTCAGTATCTTTGGGAATCCTAACACTTACTCTTAGAATGAAACACCGATTCTTAGAAATGTTAATAGAACTTGAATTATCACAATAGATAGCAATAGGCTCATCATATATATGATGCAGGAGCATCCCTGATTCACAGCAATCTTGCATCAACCAAAAACATTTTCCTTTATGTCTTTTTTGCAGTTTCAGTTTTCCTTTCTGTGTGTCCCATTTTTTGGCTCACTGGATCTTGTGGAGTTGGATTCTACTTGAAAACTTGATCATCTTTATTTTTTTCAGATCGCATCTCATTTGGATCACTTTCTGGCAAGATATCACTACTGGTTGTCATGACAGTTTCTTGTTACTTGTTCCTTTGTAACCGGTTTCCTGGGACCTATTCTAGTTATCTATCGGAACCCATTTCGAAGCTTGCATAGCCTTGAGTGTTGATTTTGATGTTACTCGGTGTGTGGTTGACCTTCTACATTTCATCCTTTGGATTTTCCGGAGGAATCTCTTGGTGGAGGCCAACCTTGTTCATTTTGCACATTAGGTCTTGTTCTTTGGGTTTTGATCCTTTTTTGGGTCGACTGGATCCTTTGGATCGATATATATATAGTTATAATCATGCTTTAGAATGTAATTAAAAAGAATTAATTATAATATCAAATAGATAGACTATGCCTAGAAGCTAGATCATTCGATTCAAGGTTCTAGTTGTGACCTATTCTACCAAGCCTATGTGTCGATATGTTGTAACCCAGTTGGATGTAATCAAATTTCATGCAATAAAACTATCTATTACACATTTCCTCCATCATATCTGTGTGTTTCTTTTGTGTTTTGTCTTGTTGATTGGTTTGGACTTATCTCCTTGAGGTCCCTCCTCATCAGTGACTGCTTCAAATGGTATCAGAGCAAATTTTCATTCCGGAGGTGGCGTGTCCTGAATTTTTTTGTAGGGTGGTAGATTGCATATTCGACCTGTAATTGCAGAGGACTAGCATGAATCAATGGTGCAAAGAGGAACTAGGAATGGTGGAGTGTGTGGGAATGCAGACCCTACTGTGATGGAGATGTTATGAGGAATAGCAGTTTGGTTAGAAGTCGTGGAGACAGGCTAGAGAAGCGTCCAACATATTGAAGATGCAAGTGAAGATGAAGGAGAAGAAGCCCCGATAGAATAAGTAAACCTACCGGTAGTTGATCCAGATAAAGAAAGGTTTTTAAGGGTTTTGAGTAGGGTGAACACTAAACCTCATTTTACCCCACTGGAATATGATGGGAAGTTAGATTTGGATGAATTGATGGATTGGATCTCAGAGATGGAGAAGTATTTTGATTTTGAAAACACTACAGAAGAGAGGAAGGTGAAATATGCATGTACTTGGTTGAAAGGTCATGTATCTCTTTGGAGGGAGCATTTGCAACTTGATAGAAAAAGAAGAGGTAAAGAAAAGATTAAGACATGGGATCGGATGATTGCTAAGTTGAAATCAAAGTTTGTACTGTCAAATTATCAAGTGGATTTGTTCTAGGAGTTGCAGAATCTAAGATAGGAGGAATCTAATGTGAAGGAGTACACCAAAGCATTTTACAAGTTGAACATCAGATCCAGACATGTTGATCATGAAGTTGACCAAATTGCAGGACATTTGAACAGATTGTGGATGTTTATACAAGATGAACTCAGTATGATGAAATTGGAGATTTTTGAAGAGGCTTACCAGAATACACTAAAGGTGGAAGAGAAATTGAACAAAAGACATGAGCAGAGACAAAGAGGTAGAGATGGAAGGTTTACTAGAGGAAGATTTCAATGAGGAAGAGGATATACTGGAGGAAGAGGATATATCGGAGGAAGAGGAACCAATACAGACTAGAACAAGGAAAAGGAAGTGGGCAAATAAGGTAAATCATACCAGAAGGACGATAGAAATTTCTACCAGAGGAGAGAACCGGATGGTTACCGGAATGAGAACTTTGGAAGACAAGATAAGAGTACATTCAAAGGAACCTTCTTTAATTGTGGAGGAGAAGGACACCATGCATTTGAATGTAAGAAGACAAAGGCTACCCGAAGAGTAGTTGTGGTGGAAGAAAACCCCACTGGATCAGACAATAAACTGGAAGATGGAGAACTCCTGATGATGAGGAGAGCTTTGTGTCATACCCAAGGAGATGAAGAACCCTTCCAAAGGAAGAATCTGTTCAAGATCAGATTGTTGGCATTGTGTTGTCATTGATGTCAACCGGTATAGGATGGCTACCGGTATAAGAGATTTTAGTGAAGTATTGTCTTTGATATCACCTATCTTAGCAGTCCATCCATAAGGGAGAGAATGGAATTCAACACAATGACCATTGGAGTCACCGATACACAAGTTAGTTTGTGACTTGTGTTAAAGATATGGACATGAGACCGATATGATATAACAACAAGTAAATGATGACATCTGATAGTTGGGTTGTTGATTGTAATGAAGAGGTGGAATGTTATCAAGAATCACATCAACACCAGAGGAGAAGGATGTACAGGTCACCGGTATGTTGTGTGGATGCCAAATAACAGGACTCCCACCGGATAAAGACGCAGTCACCGTGTGAAGAGATGACTAAGAGTGAATGTGCCCCAACTGGATCACATGTGAATATTTGAAGATATGATGCTCAAACAAGGAAGCCACATTGGTGCATTGCAGGATGCAGATGACAAGGATCGACTCCCACTGATAAGTGGAGCTTATCTCCTATCATGCATAAAATGCATCATAGTCCATTGAGATAAGAGAGAAGAGTAGAAGGCGGGTGATTGAAGGCTAACAATGGATGAACATGTGAAACACTAAGGGATATGGTTGTCACTTTAACAAATCGGTTGAGATATGGTATGGGTTGATGATGAAGAAGGAAAGGTCGAGCAACTATAGACAGAGAATGCAACCGGGTTGCAGTCACCTCTGATGGAAATAGTTCAAGGTTGATGGCATGGTGTCATCAAGGTGTTTACCGGTAAGTATGTCCACCAGTAATGCTAACAAAGTGAAGATGCAGAAGAATCCCATCTCTAATGAGGATTTGCATAAGGTATGTTAGCAAGTGCGATGACTGATTGAGTGTTCCACCAGAAGAGAAGTAGAGTGCAAGGTTGATTGCAGACTGGTTAGGGTATAACCAATAGATGAATCTGGTATTGTGTGTTGGTCAGTGACCGACACAAATGACCTAGAAAAGGTGGATGTTGACATAGGGGCCACGTGGAGTTGAAGTGGCATGCATGCACAGGTCGGCATGTTGAGTTGGTAAAGTGTCAAGCAGCGAGGTAGAAGATGATAGGTTGACATTTATATTGACTGTGTGATTCACAGGATGCGTAGCAGAGGTTCACGGGATGCGTAGCAGAGGTTCACGAGATGTGTAGCAGAGGTTTGCAGCTTGGGATCAGATGGACAACAAAGATCCAATGTAGACTATTTGAGAAGATCGAGGTAGGTGAAGGGAACCACGAAACCATTCTTGGTGATCAACCAAGAAATCCATTGACAGGTTAAATGTAGACTGCAAAATAAGGAAGGCATGTTCTGGAAGACATGACAATGACGGGATTGATTGATGAGTTATAGTTCATCAATCAAGGTGATCAGATCGGATGAGATCTGATTGGATTTGGTTTGTCTTAGGGTCAACGAAGAAACCCTAACTACCTGAAGTATGAATTGGTTTTTGGTGGGAAAACTACTTTATAAATATTCAAGCCAAAATAGATGAAGGATGCCATTGATGAGAGGGTATTGCTTCTGAAGAAGTGAAATCAGTCAAGTGTTGACCAAGAAGAAGAAGAAGAGACTAAGTGTGAGGAATAACATGGTTGAAGTGTTCGACTGGCAACAGAGAGGCAACAAATAGTCAGCCATTGAGTCTGACAGAGGAGTAAAATGGTAGTGACAAAATTGACAGAGAAGAGTTGCAGAGAAGGCAAGAAAAGAACCGATAAAAAGTAGTACCAGTGGATAGTAGTAGTGTAGCAGAGAGAAGAGAGAACTAGTAGAGAGAAGTACCACTAAAGAGAAGAACTGGAAAAGAAGTAGAGGAGGCTGAATCGGTAAGGTTGTAGTAGAAGATAAGGTTGCAATAATGTGAGGATGATCAAAGAACCGACAGTGAACTGGACAAAAGATCCGGTAGAGGGATTTGCAGAAGAGTTACAAAATTCATTTGTAACAAGACTATTAATTTTGTATTTGAATATACTCATAGTAGATCATTGAGTCGGAGCTCAGTGCAAGGGTTTTAGCTCCTTGGGTTGGTGCCCTAAACATTGTAATAAGAGATTCATTGTGAGGCTGGATTAGAGCATTAGACTCCAACAACATTTCTCACTGAGGTTTTCCCATATTGGGTTTTCCTCTTATATGTTGGTGTTATGTGTTGTCCCCTTCATGTGTGAGTGCATTTGTGATTGTCTCACATCTAAATGGTAAGTCTAATTTCTATTAGATCTATTAATTGGTATACACACATAGGATAGATAAAGGGAAAATTTTGTAAACCATTGATTCACCCCCTCTCAGTGGTACATTGTGTCTAACAATTGGTATCAGAGCCTAGGTTCTCAGTTTGACAAGCTTTCTCCAGCTTGGGTAGATTCTGGCTTAAGGACACAATGGTCTGTTTAGTGTCAATCCCAGCTCTAGTATTTGATGGTTCAAACTATTCCATTTGGAGTTGTAGAATGTAAGTTCACTTATCCTCTATAGGGTATGATTTATGGATGTCTATTGTAAATGGCTACCCTAGTAAAGTCATTTTTCCCACCGATTCAGATGAAAAAAGAAGAAACCAGTCCAATGATGCAGCAATGAAGTCTATACTCTATGGGTTATCAGATGATATCTTCTCATAGGTGGATAGATGTAGATCAACAAAGAGCTTATGGGACAGATTGAAGAAGCTCTATGGAAATGAGCCTACCACTGCAGAACTGGTTTGTAAAGATAGGATGAGAAATGAATCTCATGTATCTATAGATGATGAAGGCAGATCTGCTAGTAGTCGCAACAATGATGAAGAAGAAACCCACCTCTTCATGGCTCAAGAATCAGAAGATGAGAGGCACACATCTAAGAATGGTCATACAGATCACTCCTACCAGTAAGATGTGTTTGACAGTGATAGTGAAGGTGAAGAAGAAGAGGAAGCAAAAGTTGATCTTGAAGGAGAACTTGTTAATGCACTTGAGGAGCTCACTAGAGTGAGAAATGAATACATGTTATTCAAGAATGTTGCAATTAGAGCAGAACCGGTTGATCAAATGCCTTGAAGAATCTAAGAAAGGTGTCTCAGAATTGAAGACTCGAGAAGAAGACACCAAGGTGTGTCGGTGTAATGATCTAGAATCTGAGCTATAATTCAAGGATAAATAATATCTACAACTAGTAGGAGAAATGGAGATTCTTCGAAATGACCTTGATAAATGTCAGGATGAGCTCAAGGTGAGAATCTGGTTTGATGGTAGCAGTGATGCCTTGGACAAAATGTTAAAAAAGAAAAAGAATGCCAAGGACTCCAGTGGATTAGGAAGTCGTGCCAGTGAATGCTCCACCGACAAGAATGTCCCCCACAATGACATTTCATTTGTCTCCTCAAATGGAAAGAACAAGGGATAGACCTTCAAAGTTAGAGATTCTCCCCAGAAGAAGGTAGATCTAACCACAACTGGTGAAGATATGAAGACAAGGATGAAGAATGGTGTTGCAAGAATGAGGAACAATTCATATCACAAAGGAAAAGGGAAGATGGGAGAAGAGAACTTCACTAGAAGTAAGAACATGAGAAGACAACAAAGAAGACTTCCTACCAGTAGAGGACACAGAAACGCTACCTCCCACAAGAGAAAGCAAGTGTGGAAGATGAAAGGTTCAGATGGAAGAACTTCTCAGCATGAACATCCCAGGATCCATCCTTAGAAAAGGAGAAATGGAGATGCCAGACCAATAAGATATCCCCATGCATGGAAGAATAAGTTTGTAAGTTATAAACCTTCCTTCTCTGGTTATTGCTTTGCATCTAATGGTCATGGCGATAGGGCAGAAGAATGTAGAAAGGGATCTAGAAGGAACAATCTAGGATCTCATAGATATCATGCATATGAGCAAAATGTGTCAAGGGGTAGAAACATGCATACTTCCTCTCTCGGTTATGCAAATAATGTTTGTTATAATTGCAATAGATTTGGCCATAGAAGTTATGAATGCAGAAAGAAAAACTTGCAATCATATGGAAGCCGGTATAAAAAAATATGCTCAAAATAGAAATGGATGCAGAGCATATAGAAGTCAAAGACCTACAAGATCAAGAGGTCCATCAGTTCCAATAGCCTGTCACAACAACATGACCGGAAGAAGATGGTCTAACTAGTATGTTAGACAGTTCCCCAATCATGACATTGGCATGGATGATGTGTGCTACTATAGCACTGCTTTCGGTTATGATATAGAATCCATTAAAGCAAGAACCTATCAGTAGAAGAAGCTAATACCTTCTCCTAAGACTGAAAATGGGAAGAAGAATGAGATCAAGCAGGTATGGAGGAAGAAGCAAGAAGATGCAACCATGGATCGACATTGTGCATTCAATGCATAGGTGATATCTCCTAAGGCTTAAAGGAGATATAGTACCTTAGGGGGAGTAGTACACTAACCTTATCATTCAACCACTTAGTGAAGGACACATGAAAGAATAGTCTGTTGTCAGTACGAAGGAAGAAAATAAGATGGCATGTGTGTGTAGTGGTTGCGATGGCTACACACCTATAGATGAAAGATAGATCACTACTTCTTGTGTCAATGGTTGACATATTAACAATTGGCATTAGATGCAAAGTGGCATAAAATGATAGGAGCTATAGGAAGGTTCTTCAGTAGTGATGATGGACTGGTACAAGAAATCGGTATGTGCAGGATGTTATCGGTATGATTGTTAATAGGTACTTGTAGGTTAAGTAAGACAATGAGGTTCAATATCATTGCATTAGCCTCGGTAACATGGAATGAGGAGGTTATGTATCAGGTGGTATTGGAAAAGACCTCAATGACATATGATGGCCTGATTGCTAATTATGCATGCATGCATCCTTTGAGGGTTAATTGTTTTGATTTATGACATCATGATGATATTGTATGGCATTGTGTAAATCTAGAATCATGTCATATGTTGTGATGGATATAATGGAGTTGAAAGATAATTAGATGATCACATTTGCATAGCTCAACAGGTATATGGTAAAGATTGGAGCTCTGGTTTTGGACCTGGCTGACAATAAAGACTTGAGATGCATGGCTCAGGGGGAGTTCAAGTTCTCATGATGTTGAACCAACATGCTTGAACTTATGGGTGTACTAGCGGTATCAACTACAAAAGATGAAAATTTTTGTAGGAATTCCCAAGAGAATTGCATGATTAAGGGTATCAGAAGGGTGATGATGCAGTTGACCGATAGGTATGGTGTATTCACTAACACATGTGCCTTCAAGTGGTTTTAGTCTTGTATATGCATTAGGGTTCCGGTCTGCATATACACTTGGTTGTTGAGAAATTGGTGTCAGTTGGTCATTGGGCCCTCCATCTCAAGTGTTGTGACTTGAGAAGATGTAACAAATGATGGTTGAAGGAGGGAAAGTATCTGGTAGAGAAAGAGGAGGAGAGAAACCCTGATAGTGCCCTTTGCCATTGTTGTCAAAGGGGGAGAGAGATTCTATAGTATACTGAATACTACATGTGTGAGAATTCATGGATCACGCAAAGGGGGAGATTGTTGGCATTGTGTTTTCATTGATGTCAACTGGTATAGGATGGCTACCGGTATAACAGATGTATGTGCAGTACTATCTTTGATGCATATCTGATGTGATGTCTTTGACATTACCTAGCTTAGCAAGCCACCGGTAAGGAGGAGAATGTCATTCAACACAATGACCATTGGAGTCACCGGTACACAAGTTAGTGTGTGACTTGTGTTGAAGATATGGACAGGAGACCAGTATGATATATTACCCAAAAATGATGACATTTGAGAGTTGGGTTGTTGATTGTGATGAAGAGGCGGAATGTTATCAAGAATAACATCAACACTAGAAGAGAAGGATGTATAGATCACCGGTATGTTGGGTGGATGCAAAATAGGACTCCCACTAGATAAAGATGCAGTCACCATGTGAAGAGATGACTGACACTGAATGTGCCCATTTGAAGATATGTTGCTCAAACAAGGAGGCCACATTGGTGCATTACAGGATGTAGATGACAAGGATCCACTCCCACCAATAACTGGAGCTTATCTCCTATCATGCATAAAATGCATCATAGTCCATCGAGATAAGAGAGAAGAAAAGAAGGCAGTTGATTTAAGGCTAACACTGGATGAACAGGTGAAACACTATGTTTCCCTAGCTGCATGAGATCACGGATGTGCACTGAATCAACATGAGATGACATGATGAGCTGTCGGTATAGAGATTGAAGGATATGGTTGTCACTTTGAAAAATCAATTGAGATATGGTCCAGGTTGATGATGAAGAAGGAAAGGTCAATCAACTATAGACAAAGAATGCAACTGGATTGCAGTTGACTCTTATGGAAACAAGCTGAAGGTTGATGACATGGTGTCATCAAGGTGTTTACTGGTAAGTATGTCCACTGATAATGCTAACAAAGTGTAGATACAAAAGACTCCCATCTCTGATGAGGATGTGCATAAGGTAGGTTAGAAATTGTTCTAACCGATTGAGTGTTCCACTGGAAGAGAAGAAGAGTGCAAGGTTGATTTCAGACCGGTTAGGGTATAACCAACAGGGTTTGTGAACTGGTAGATGAATCTAGTATTGTGTGTTGGTCGGTGATTGAAATAGATGACTTAGAAAAGGTGGATTCCAACATAGGGGTCACATGGAGTTGAAGTGGCATGCATGCATAGGTTGGCATATTGAGTTGGTTAAATGTCATGTGGTGAGGTAGAAGGTGTCAGGTCAACATTTATGTTGACTTCGTGATTCATGGGATGCTTAGCAAAGGTTTGCGGCTCGAGGTTAGATGGGAAATAGAGATCCAGCATAGATTATTTGAGTAGATCAAGGCAGGTGAAAGGAACCATGAAACCATTCTTGGTGATCGACCAAGAAATCTGCTGACAGGTTAAATGTAGACTGCAAAATGAGGAAGGTGTGTTCTGGAAGACACGACAATTGCAAGATTATTGATTAGTTACAACTAATCAATCAAGGTAATCAGATTGGATGAGATCTGATTGGATTTGGTTTATCTCAAGGTCAATGAAGAAACCCTAACCGCCTGAAGTTTGAATTGGTTTTTGGTGGGAAAACTAGTTTATAAATATGCAAGCCAAAATCGATGGAGGTTGTCATTGGATGAGAGGGTATTGCTACTGAAGAAGTGAAATATTCAAGTGCTCACTGAGAAAAAGAAGAAGAAGAGACTGAGTGTGAGGAAGAATAGGGTTGAAGTGTTCAACTAGCAACACAAAGGCAATTGACAGTCAGCCATTGAGTCTAATAGAGGAGTAAACTGGTAGTGATAAAACTGCCAGAGAAGAGTTACAGAAGATTGTAGAGAAGGCAAGCAAAGAACCAATAGAGTGTAGTACCGGTGGAGAGGAGCAGTGTAGCATAGAGAAGAGAGAACCAATATAGAGAAGTACTGACAGAGAGAAGAACTAGCAAAGAAGTAGAGGAGGATGAACCGGTAAGGTTGTAGCAGGAGATAAGGCGACAACAATGTGAGGGTGATCAGAGAACTGACAGAGACCTGGACAGAAGATCCGATAGAGGGATTTGTAGAAGATTTATAAAATTCATTTGTAAGAAGACTATTAATTTTGTATTTGAATATACTCATAGTAGATCATTGAGTTGGAGCTCGGTGCAGGGGTTGTAGCTAATTGGGTTGGTTCCCTAAATTAGGGGTTGGTGCTCCTTGGGTTGGTGCCCTAAACATTGTAATCAAAAATTCATTGTGAGGCTAGATTAGAGCAGTAGACTCCAGCAGTATTTCTCACTGAGGTTTTTCTCATCTTGGGTTTTCCTCGTATATGTTGGTGTTATGTGATGTCCCCTTCATGTGTGAGTGCATTTGTGATTGTCTCCCATCTAACCAGTAAGTTTTCTTTCTGTTAGATATGTTAACCGATATACACACATAGGATAGATAAAGGGAAAAGTTTGCAAACCACTGATTCACACCCCTCTCAGTGGTACATTATGTCTAGAATAGATGTAAGGTATCTGGTAAGTGTTGTAAAGTTGTTATTAATAGTGGTGGTTCAGATAATCTTGTTTCATAAGAGATGGTGAATAAGTTGAAGTTGGAGAGATTGAAACACCCTAAGCCTTATCAGATAGCATGGATTTAGGATGAACATAATGATAGTTCTGATACTTAATGTAAGTACAGATCCAATAGCCAACAAGATGAGAGGGGGGGTGAATTATACAACCTTAATCTTCCATAAAAACATCAGATTCAACCTCGGTAACATATACTTTAGTAATATAATTAAAATTGTTAAACATGCAAACTCAAAAGCATATAAACATCATAAACCTCATAACACTAGATTTAACGCAGAAACCCAAATAGGAAAAAACCACTGTGGGATTTCGGACCCACTAAGAAATATACTCTTCTAGAGTATGCTCGGTTAAAAGCAAATCCTGTTAAAGATTACAGACACATTGCTAGATGTGACCCAGTTAAGGGATTTCCCTCAGATCTGTTAGGATCTTCACCTTGTTAGAAGTGACCTTGTTAAAGGATTTCAAACACTTAATAGGAATGTCACCTTGCTAGAGGGTTTTACAAATAAGACTATTAAGTCCACTCGGTTAAGAGATTATTTGTCACTTTCACAAAATAACAGTAATAAAAATCTATCTGCAACTTCACATCTAAAATGCTAAAGCAGATTCTTATTTGTTCAATACAATCTAGACATAGAACTAATCTTGTCCATCTGCTGGGCTTCTATACTTTGTTATTCAAACAGGTCTTCAAGCTTCTGTGCTCGATAATCACTATGTAGCATCTATGTGCATACACTTGCCTGCATACATTTTTTATCAACAATCTCCTATTTATAAACAATTAGCTAACCACTTAATCTCCTTGATCACATTTCCCATGATCAATCATAGCCATCAGATCTTCAATCTTGTCCAGGTTCAATGCATCTTTCGATCTGAAAACATTTTACCCCGCCTAGGAACTTGCATATATTTCTTGGAACTTATGCCAAGGTATTGTGGTTCAATCTACGTTGTAGATCTTCATGCCAACTTTCCTTTGCCATAGATTCATTAACAAACTTCATGCATGGCATACCAATCATTTAATCAGTTCCAGCTCATTAGCTTCCTTCATTAAATAACGCATGTAAACATTTAATGCATTATGTTATAGCTCGGTTACAACTTGGTAAATACTTAAACTTCACTCGATAGACATTCTGCCTTCATTAACCGATAGCGATAACCTTAGGGTTTACCAACTAGGTTCCTTAGGGTTTACCGACTAGGTTCTTTGCTTGATAACATAGTATAGTATTACCCTTTACAATTTACAACATATGTATGATGTTAAAACAATCTAAACATCATGATCTCATCATTGTCTGACTCGGTAATAGTTGCCCATTGAATACCTTATTCATCTCCTTATTCATCATATTCTTTCATGTGTCTTTTACCGACATCTTTATATTCTTCAAATCATACTTCTCAAGATATGACAACATCATACTGAATTAGAAAATCAATTTCTTGACATCAATGACAAAATAATAATATCAAGATAGTAAACATCCTTAATTAGTTATATCCATAATCATCAACAACCTTCTTAATATCCTTATTGAAATGTCAACAATCTTTCATTGTCTGTTATAATGCTATATTGCCAACAATCTCCCCCTTTGGCATTGATGGCAAAACCAATTGATTTGACCTTAAAAGATTTGGATTGTTGTGATTCTGAAATGCTAAAATGCTCTCCCCCATACATTAGACTTCTCCTCTTCTCAGTCTTCTTTCCAAACTTTAGTCTTCTCCGCCTTTGACAACAATGCCAAAAAGTAAAGAACTAAACCATAATTTCATCCTGTATGAAGTGAATTCCTGCTGTAATGTGTCAATTCAGTCTCGATAAGATCATCTTGTCTTCAATTCTTGTTCCCTGTATTGTTTCCTGTAATATGTCTTGTACACCTTTAGAAAACATCCTAAAGAATGTAAATCAGCATCAACTCCTAAAAGATATTCGATAGAGTCATCGGATTGATGCTTTCACTGAACCCGATCAGTGAGTAGAAGATAGGGGTAGGACCCCTAACTTACTTCTGAGATATTCAAAAGTGTCCCTTAGTAGTGGCTTGGTGAAGATATCTTCTATTTGTTCCTTTCTGCTAACATACTCCAACACCACTTTCTTCTCTTGAGCTTCTTCTCTAAGATAATGATATTTGATAGAGATGTGCTTTGTCTTAGAGTGCATAACAAGATTCTTTGAAATATTAATGGCACTAGTATTGTCATAGAATATAGTTACTGGCTCGGTAACTTTCTCATTTATACCTTCCAACAGTTGTTTGATCCATGCAATGTTGGTACAATTCAATGTCGCAGCAATGTATTCAGCTTCTACTATTGACTATGAAACACATCCTTGTTTATTGCTAAGCCAACTCACTAGTCTTTTTCCTAAAAAGAAAGCTCCACTTGTGATTTTTCTTTCATCAATGTTGCCTGCCCAACCAACATCAGTATAAAATTTTAAATCAAAATCATTTCCTTTCTGATATACTAAGCCATATTCCTCAATGCCTTTCAAGTATCTAAAAATTCTTTTGATTGTTGTCATGTGTGTTTCGTTAGGATCTGCAGAGAATCTTGCAACTATACCTACTACATGTGTTATGTCTGGTCTACTGTGAACAACATATTGTAGCTTTCCAATCATGGATCGGTAAAGTGTCTCATCAACATATGCAAATTCATCATGCTTTGATAATTTACAGTTGGTAGTCATAGGAGTACTTACTGGTTTTGAATCCTCCATTCCAAATTTCTTCAAGATTTCCTTTATGTACTTGGATTGAGTAATGAAAATCTCATTTTTCATTTGCAGTATCTGTAAACCTATAAAATACTTAATCTCACCGATTAATGACATCTCAAATTCTTTTCTCATTTCATTTCCAAAGTTCTTGCATAAAGAGTCATTTCCACAAAATATAATATCATCAACAAATATGGCTGAGATCAGCATTCCATTTTCATCATTCTTCATGTACATATTGTTGTTTTCACTTGTCCTTATAAAACCAATCTTAATCAAATAAGAGTGCAATCTTTCATACCATGCTCTAGGTGCTTGTTTCAAACCATATAAAGCTTTGTTCAATTTACATACCTGATCTTTATTATTGTCTTCAACAAATCCTTCAGCTTGTTCAATAAAAACTTCTTCTTCTAATATTCCATTCAGAAATGCAGATTTGACATCCATTTGATATACCTTGAAGTTTTTGAAAGCAACATATGCCAACAATGTTCTCACTCCTTCAAGTCTAGAAACAGGTGCAAAAATTTCACCATAATCAATTCCTTCTTCTTCAGCATAACCTTTGCAAACTAGTCTTGTTTTGTTTCGAAAGACCTCTCCTTTTTCATTTAGCTTGTTTCTGAAAATTCACTTTGTACCGATTACATTTTTGTCCTTTGGTCATGGGATTAGTGTCCATGTGTCATTCTTCTTGATTTGATCAATCTCTTCTGTCATAGCATTTATCCATTCTTCATTGTTAAATGCTTCTTTCACTATTCTCGGTTCAAATTCAGATATCAAACATGTGTTTTGTCTCAGTTTGTTCCTTGTCATCACTGGATCATCCTTATCTCCTATAATCTAACTTGGTGCATAGTGTCTTCTGACATACTTGGCTAATACAGGCTCGGTAGGCTCTGTATGATCTTCTTCATCACTCAGTAACTGGATATTCTCTTCATTTCCTTCAACAGTTTTCTCGGTAAGACTTCTCAGTTGAACATAGACAAATTCATCATAGTCTTCTGGTTCCTTGGACTTTCCTTCATCATTTTTTTCTACAAATTCATCAATATTCACATTTGCACTTTCTACTATTTTGTTAGATGATTTGATCAGACATTTAAATGCTTTGCATCTAGAAGAATAACCTAGAAATGTTCCTTCTTCACTTTTCTGATCAAACTTGCCATTTCTATCATCTTTGTGAACATAGCATCTACTTCCAAAGATTTTAAAATAACTAACATTAGTTTTCTTATCATACCAGATTTCATATGGTGTCTTCAAAGTACCTTTCTTCAATTGTACTCGATTCAAGGTGTAAACTGCTATGCTTATTGCTTCTCTCCAAAATGTTTGTGGCGCCTTCTTTTCAATCATCAATGTTCTAGCACAATCCACAATAGATCTATTTCTTCTCTCAGCTATTCCATTCTGTTGTGGATTTCTCAGTGCAAAGACTTGTCTTTTAATACCATGATCATTGCAAAATAAGTTGAACTCGATAGATGTGAACTCTCCTCCTCTATCTGATCTAAGACATTTTAGTTGTCTTCCTCTTTCATTTTCAACTCTTGCCTTGTACCATTTAAACATTTGAAAAGCTTCTGATTTTTCTTTTAAAAACATTACTGACATTATACTTGAATAGTCATCCATAAATAATAAGAAATATTTATCACCATAATAACTTTGAACTTTCATAGGACCACAAAGATCAGTGTGCACTAGATCTAAAATTCCCTTAGAAGTGTAAGACTTACTTGTAAAGCTTGATCTTGTCATCTTACCCATCTGGCATCCTCGGCACATAGCATTCTCAAGTTTTTCAAGACTCGGTAGACCTCTTACTCGGTGCTTCTTGCTTATTTTGATCAGATTATCAAAATTTACATGACAAAACCTTTTATGCCATAACCAAGTATCATCTATCTTTGCATACAAACACTTGTTAAGAGTTGAGTCAAGGTGAAATGTGTTACCTTTTGTTTGTGTCCTGGTAGCAGCTAACTTTCCATTCTTATCATGAACTTTGACAATTCCTTTTTGAAATTCTATTTGGTAACCTGTGTTGATTAGTTGTGCTACACTCAACAAATTATATTTCAAACCTTCAACCCAATAAACATCATTGCATCTTGCATTGTCAAGAAGTGTTATAGATCCTTTACCTTTCACCAGACATGGTGCATCATTACCAAATCTGACATAGCCTCCATCATAATCTTCTAATATAACAAACTTGTGTTTATCTCCTGTCATATGATGTGAACATCCACTATCTATAATCCAAGAATCATTAGTGTTTATGTGTGATATTAGGGCTTTTTCTTCATACCTTTCTTCATCTAATCCATCTTTGATAGCCACATAAACTACTTCCTCTATATCAGTTTCATCTGATTTATCATCATTGGATTCCTCATTAGCTATTAAGCATGTCTTTCTACCTCTTCTTCTGAAGTCTCGGTGTCCTCTGTAATGATTATCTTTTTGTTTGTCATCTTGGTAATCTCTCTTTTCAGTAGAATCTTTGTCAGGACAATTAGAAGCTATATGTCCTATCTTATCACAATTGAAACATTTCAAAGGTAGTTTTCCTTTATACTTACCTTTGCCTCTCGGTAACCTTCTAGCTAATAGTGCTTCAAACTCTTCTTGCTTTCTGATTTCCTCATATAGTTTGTGTACTTCTTCCATGTTCTTATGAAATCTTTCACTTGCTCCACTGTGATCTCCTTAAGAGTACTTATACTTTCTTTCATTGAAATCATTAGATTCATCTGGAGTCTGCACCTATCAGGAGTGACCCGGTTAAGGGATTTCCCTCAGTTCTGTTAGGATCTTCACCTTGTTAGAAGTGACCTTGTTAAAGGATTTCAAACACTCAATCAGAATGTCACCTTGCTAGAGGGTTTTACAAATAAGACTATTAAGTCCACTCAGTTAACAGATTTTCTATCACTTTCACAAAATAACAGTAATAAAAATCTATCTGCAACTTCACATCTAAAATGCTAAAGCAGATTCTTATTTGTTCAATACAATCTAGACATAGAACTAATCTTGTCCATCTGCTAGGCTTCTATAATCTATTATTCAAACAGGTCTTCAAGCTTCTGTGCTTGGTAATCACTATGTAGCATCCATGTGCATACACTTGCCCACATACATTGTTTATCAATAGTCTCCTATTTATAAACAATTAGCTAACCGCTTAATCTCCTTGATCACATTTCCCATGATCAATCATAGCCATCAGATCTTCAATCTTATCCAGGTTCAATGCATCTTTTGATCTGAAAATGTTTTACCCCGCCTAGGAACTTGCATATATTTCTTCGAACTTATGCCAGGGTATTGTGGTTCAATCTGCGTTGTAGATCTTCATGCCGACTTTCCTTTGCCATAGATTCATTAACAAACTTCATGCACGACATACCAATCATTTAATCAGTTCCAGCTCATCAGCTTCCTTCATTAAATAATGCATGTAAACATTTAATGCATTCTATTTTAGCTCGGTTACAACCTGGTAAATACTTAAACTTCAATTGATAGACATTCTGCCTTCATTAGCTGATAGCGATAACCTTAGGGTTTACTGACTAGGTTCCTTAGGGTTTACCAACTAGGTTATTTGCTTGATAACATAGTATAGTATTAACCTTTACAATTTACAACATATGTATGATGTTAAAACAATTTAAACATCATGATCTCATCATTGTCTGACTTGGTAATAGTTGCCCATTGAATACCTTATTCATCCCCTTATTCATCATATTCTTTCTTGTGTCTTTTACCGACATCTTTATATTCTTCAAATCATACTTCTCAAGATATAGCAACATCAAACTGAATTAGAAAATCAATTTCTTGATACCAATGACAAAATAATAATATCAAGACAGTAAACATCCTTAATCAGTTATATCCGTAATCATCAACAACCTTCTCAATATCCTTATTGAAATGTCAACAATCTTTCATTGTCTATTATAATGCTATATTGCCAACACATAAGTTGTTAATAAGTGAATAGTGTGTGGTAAAATTGAAAATTGGGAATTGTCATGGTGAAGTTTTGTGTGATATTATGCCTATGGATATTTGTCATCTTTTGTTAGGTAGACCTTGGCAGTTTGATAGATAGGCAATACATGATGGGAGGAGGAATACTTACACTATTGTGGCCAATGGGATGAAGCAAACCTTGTTACCTTTGGAAGAACCTTTGAAGAATGAATTCTCTACAAATGCTAGAATCTATTTAGTAGATGGAAGGAAATTCATGGATGGACTGAGACATGAGAATGTGTGTTTTTCTTTAATTGTTGAGAAGACTTAGAGACCGGAACCAGAAGGAGAGCACTCGGAAGAGATAAGAGATTTTCTTATAGAATATGAGGACATCCTTTTAGATAATGTACTTGATGGATTTCCACCTGTTATAAGTATTAGTCATTGCATGGACTTGCTCCCCAAAGCTAGTTTGCCTAACAAAACTACACAACTGTTGACACTAGCAAAGAATGAAGAACTGAATAGACAAGTACAAGAGTTGTTGAAGAAAGGTTTGATCAGGGAGAGTCTAAGCCCTTGTGCAGCACTAGTAGTATTAGTGCTTAATAAGAATGGAGAATGGAGGATGTGTACCAATTCAAGAGAAATAAACAAGATCACAGTGAAATACTAGTTTCCTTTGCCTAGGATGGATGACATAATGGACTATTTGAGTGGAGCAAAATACTTTACAAAGATAGATTTGAAGAGTGGATATCATTAGATCAGGATCAGAGAAGGTGATGAGTGGAAGACAACATTTAAGACAAATGAATGACTATATGAATGGTTAGTGATGCCTTTTGGATTGACTAATGTACCGAGTACTTTCATGAGGCTGATGAATGAGGTATTGAAGAAATTTTTGGGTAAGTTTGTTATTGTGTATCTGGATGACATTCTGAATTTTGGTAAAACAAGAGAGGAGCTTTTGTTGCAATTAAGACAAGATTTGCAGAGGTTGAGAGAAGAAGAGTTGTTGATCAATATCAAGAAGTGTACTTTCATGAAGGATGAGTTAGTCTATTTAGGATTTGTGATATCTGAGGATGGTTTGAAGATGGACCCTAACAAAGTGAAAGCCATTGTTGAGTGGCCTACACCGAAAAACATTGGAGAGGTAAGATCATTTCATGGATTGCCTAGTTTTTACGAGAAGTTGATAAAAATTTAGTTTAGTTTGTAACCCTATGACTGAGACCATGAGAGGAGATCAGAAGGAATTCAAGTGGACCACCAAAGCAAACAAAAGTTATGAATTGTTGAAGCAGAAAGTGACTAAGCAGCCCATGTTATCTTTACCGGATTTCAATAAAGTATTTCAAGTGGATTGTGATGCAAGTGGAACAGCAATAGGAGTAGTCTTGAGTCAAGAAGGGAGAGCAGTAGCCTATTTTAGTGAGAAATTGAATGATGTCCGGAAGAGATATTCAGTGTATGATCAGGAATTTTATGCCATAGTTCAAGCCTTGAAGAAATGGAGACACTACTTGTTGCCTAAGGAGTTTGTGTTGTATACAGATCATCAAGCTTTGCAATATTTGAACAGTTAGAGTAAGTTGAATCAGAGACATATGAGATGGGTAGAATTATTGAAGAGTTACACCTTTGTGTTGAAGCATAGAAGTGGGAAATCTAAAAAAGTTGTAGATACATTGAGTAGGAGAAGGAATTTGCTAACAGAGATGAGAGTGACAGTATTAGGTTTTGAAGATTTGAAGACCTTGTATGATGAAGACTCGAGTTTTGCAGAACCTTGGAAAGAATGTAGAGAACTGATTATGGTTGATAGGAGAAAACTGTTGGATTATTTCATTTAGGATGGGATGTTATTTAGGGGAGTTCAATTGTGCATACCTAAGAGTTCCATGAGAGAGAACCTAATAAAAGAGAAGCATATTGGAGGTTTAGCTGGAAACTTTGGCATTGATAAAATAGTTGTATTGGTGAGTGAGTAGTACTTTTGGCCCCATATTCATAAGGATGTTAAGAGATATGTGCATATTTGTAGAGTTTTTCAAGTTGCAAAAGGTAGTAGTCAGAATGTGGGATTGTATAAGCCTTTGACAGTACCGGTAAAACCTTGGGAGAATATAAGCATGGATTTTGTACTTGGATTGCCTAAGACATTGAGAGGGAATGATTCTATATTTGTGGTAGTGGATAGATTTTCAAAGATGGCTCATTTAATACCTTGTAGGAAGACAACAAATGCATTTCATGTAGGAGACCTATTTTTCAAGGAAGTGGTGAGATTGCATGGATTACCTAAGAGCATATTTTCAAACAGAGACACTAAGTTTGTTGGCTATTTTTAGAGAACACTTTGGAAAAAGATGAAGATAGATTTGAAGTTCAATTCTACTTTTCATCCATAGACTGATGGATAGACAAAAGTTGTTAACCAATTTGGGAAACTTGTTAAGATGTTTAGTGGGAGATAAAACCAAAAGTTGGGATTTGATCCTTGCACAAGCAGAGTTTGCCTACAAGAATTTAGTGAATAGAAGTACCAGAAAAACACCTTTTAAGATTTTTACCAAAGTGCATCCTAAAGGAATAGCAGAATTGAGAGACATTAGCAGTGAAGACCGTAAGAGTTCAGAAGTAGAAGATTTTGCATATTACACGGCAGCATTGCACATTCAGGTTAAACAACATTTGGAAGACATGAACAATAAATATAAGGAGAAGAAACATGAGAAGAGGAGACAAAAGGAATTTCAAGTTGGAGATGATGTGATGGTATATTTGAGAAAAGAGAGATTTCTGGTTGGAACTTATAACAAGTTGCAGATGAAGATGTTTGGACCCTATAATATTTTGAGGAAGTTTAGTTTTGGAAATGCATATGAAGTGGAGCTACCGAATAATCTAAGTATTTCACCTATATTCAACATTGCAGATCTTCATGAGTACCATGAACCAAAATCCAGTGAGGACATTGTTGCAGGCCTTGAAAACAAAATTGCCCCAGAAGGAACCAGATCAGATTAAAGAGGTTTTGGATAGTAGGATTGGGCATAGTACCCAAAACAGTCAGTACAAATAATCTCTTGTGAAGTAGAAGAGAAAACCAGTTGAAGATTCATCTTGGATTTCTTAGGCAGAGGTAGACCACCTTGGTTTCCTTCTGACCCCAGCAAAGTGAGAGGCTCACTTTTTCATTAACTCCAGATGTTTGATGCAAGATCATCCCCAGTTCAAAGCAATCTTGTATCAACCAAAACCATTTTCCTTTTTGTTTTGTTTGTAGTTTCAGTTTTCCTTTCTATGTGTCCTAGTTTTTGGCTCACCAAATCCTGTGGAGTTGGATTCTTCTTGAAGACATTATCATCTTTTTTTCTTTAAAACCGCATCTCATTTGGATCACTTTTCGACAAGATATCACTACCAGTTGTCATGACAGTTTCTTGTTACCGGTTGCCTAAGACATATTGATCTACTGGAACCCATTCTGAAGCTTGTGGAGCCTTGAACGTTGATTTTGATGTTCCTTGGCATGTGGCTAACCTTCTACGTTTCATCCTTTGGATTTTCCCTAGGAATCTCTTGGCGGAGGCTGACCTTGTTCATTTTTCATGTTAGGTCTTCTTATTCGGGGTTTGATCCTTTTTTAGGATGACTGGATCCTTTGGATCGATATATATATTTGTAATCCTGCTTTAGAATGTAATTAAAAATAATTAATTAGAATATCAGATAGATAGATTATGCCTAGAAGCTAGATCATTCGATTCAAGGTCTCGGTTGTGACCTATTCTACCAGGCCTATGTGCTGGTATGTTGTATTAACCTAGTTGTTACCGGTTGGATATAATCAAATTTCATACAATAAAACTATCTATTTTGCATTGCCTCCATCATATCTATGTGTTTTCGTTGTGTTTACTCTTGCCTCCATCATATCCATTAACATATGCTTCATCCATATTACCCGACTACAATTTCCAACAACAAAAATATATTCTTCTTCTATAGTAGATAAAGAAATGAAATTTTGCTTCTTACTTGACCATGCAACCAATCTCTTACCCAAGAAAAATTCACCACCACTAGGACTCTTTCGGTCATCAACATCACCTGCCCAATCAGCATCAATAAAATTACTCAAAGTAAAGTCATCATCTTCATGACACCATAAACCAAAATCAATTGTCCCTTTCAAGTATCTGAATATACTTTTCACAGCTACAACATGAGATTCCTTAGGATCAACTTAAAATCTAGCAACAAGGCACACAACATTCATAATATCATGTCTATTTTGAGTTAAATACAATAATCCACCAATCATTGATTTGTATCTAGTCTGATTTTCTTTAGGATAATCATTATCCTTTGTCAATTTACATCCGGTTACCATAGGAGTACCAACTGGCTTTGCATCATCTAAACCAAATTTCTTCAACAATTCCTTCACATACTTAGATTGAGATATGAAAATAACTTTATCTGACTGAGTAGTATGCAATCCAAAAAATAATTTCATTTCACCAATCATAGACATCTCAAAATCATTTTGCATCTCTTCAACAAACTTCTTACACAAATCATCATTTCCTCCAAAATAAAGGGCATCAACAAAAACTTCAACAATCAAAATGTTACCCTGATAAATCTTGAAATACAAATTACTATCAGCAGTACCTTTACTAAATCCAAGATTCAACAAATACTTATCCAATCTAGCATACCAGGCTCTAGGGGCTTGCCTCAATCCATACAATGCTTTCTACAACTGGCAAACCATATCCTTCCCATTAGTCATTTGAAATCCATTTGGTTGCTCAATGTAAACTTCCTCTTCTAACTCACAATTAAGAAAGGTTGACTTGACAGCCATCTGATAAACTTTGAAATCTTTGTAAGCAGCATAAATAAGAAATAATCTAACAACTTCAATTCTTCCCACCAGAGAAAAAGTATCCTCAAAATCAATTCCTTCCATCTGAGAATATCCCTTACAAACAAGTCTTGTTTTATTTCTAACAACTTTTCCTTTCTCATTTAACTTATTTAGGAAGACCCATTTGGTTCCAATTACATTTTTATTCTTAGTTCTAGGAAGAAGAATCCATGTATTATTCTTCTCAATCTGATTCAATTCTTCTTCCATTTCTTTAACCCAATCTTCATCTTTACATGCTTCATTAATATCTCTAGGTTGAATCTTAGAAATCAAGCAAATCTCTTCAGTAATTCTTCTTCTAGTCATCACACCTTTATTCTTATCTTTTATGATTTGATTTGCTTAATGGTTTAGCCTTACATACCTAGGAGTCTTAGGAATTTCTTGATTTTCAAACTCTTGAGCTCTTCCATCTGCACTAGCATTTGTACCTTCTCCTTCATTCTCCAACTTTTTAAGAATAATTTGAACTTGATTTTGGGTTCGTACTTGCTTTCCTTTATCTGATCTATTATCCTAATCAAATTCATATCTGCAAGATCTGATCCATCTCTCTTTGTCTTCATCAACCTTCACATTATAACTCTCAACTATCTTTCTTAGTCTCTTGTTATAACACTGGTAGGATTTTCTCTTGGTGGAATAACCAAGAAAAATTCCTTCATCACATCTAGCATCAAACTTTTCTAGATCTTCACCTCTTTTAATATAGAATTTATTTCCAAAAATTCTAAAATGTCTAACTGCACGAGCATGACCAAACCATAACTCATAAGGAGTATTACCATTATCACCTTTGATATGCACCCGGTTAAGAGTGTATACAACACTACACAGATTCTCTCCAATAGATATGTGAAACATTTCCTTCCAACATCATAGTTCTAGAAGCTTCCTGAACTGTTCTATTTTTCCTTTCCACAATACCATTTTACTGAGGGGTTCTAGGTGTAGATAACTATCTCTTTACTCCATATTCTTCACAAAATGTATTAAACTCACTGGAAGTGAATTCACCACCTCTGTTAGATCAAAAACACTTCAGCTTTAATCCAGTCTCTGTCTCAACCATAGCTTTGAAAATCTTGAACTTCTCCAAGGCTTCAAACTTTTCCCTTAAGAATGTAACCCACATCATCCTTGAATAGTAATCAATCAACAACATGAAAAACCTGTCGCCCTACAAGCTTCTCAATCTAGAAGGACCACATAAATCAGTATGCACGAGATCCAACAATCCATTAGAATTATATTATTTGATTTTAAAAGTAACTCTTGTCTTCTTCCCTAACTGGCATTCCTTACATAGCATATTAGTAGGCTTCATTATCTCAGGAAGATCTCTTATTTCTTAAGTAGAACTTATCTTAACCATGCAATCAAAATTTAAATGACACAAAATTCTATGTCATAACTAACTTTCATCAATTTGAGCAATCAAACAACTTTTACCACCAGCATTCAAGTGAAAGATATTACCTTTAGTCTTTGTACATGATGCAATCTCAATTTTAGAGCTACTCAAGATCTTACATTTGCCATTCTTGAATTTCAAGTCATAACCCTTATCAACCATTTGGCCACCACTCAAAAGATTATTCTTTAGACCTTCTACATACAATACATCATCAATATTGTTCTTACCATCAAGAGAAATGAAACCTCTACCACGAATTGTACAAGCTTTGTCATCACCAAATCTAACAAACCACCATCATATTTTTATATACTCACAAACTTACTCTTATCACCTATCATATGATGAGAGAAGACACTGTTGTAGTCACATAAATCTGTCCACTTAATTAAATGAATACTTAGTATTTATTTGATTATTTAACCATCAATTAATGAATTAATTACATTAATATTTAATTAATTCATCTTAACCCTCTTCTCCTATTAATTAAATAAATTATTCAATTTATTTGATTTAATTCACTTAACCAAATTCAGACCATTAATTAAATAAATAAATCATATTTGTTTAATTAAATCTTCTCTCACATTTAAATAAATTAATATTTATTTAAATCCCCCAAAATCCCACCTCTCACATTTAAATAAATTAACATTTATTTAAATCACCTTTATCCTCTACCCACTTGTATTTTCCTACAAATGCAAGTTGCACAATTATTTTAAATAAATAATTTATTTAAATCACCTTTATCCTCCACCCACTTGTATTTTCCTACAAAAGCAAGTTGCAAAATTATTTTAAATAAATAATTTATTTAAATCACCTTTATCCTCCACCCACTTGTATTTTCCTACAAAAGCAAGTTGCACAACTATTTTAAATAAATTATTTATTTAAAATCCTATTTATCCTCACCCACTTGAAACCTTTAATGGTTTCCCTTAAAGTATTCAAACTTGATGGCTTTAAAGTCTTCAAACTTGATGGCTTCCTTCTATAGTCTTCTTAAGACTTTAATGGTTTTCCTTAAAGTCTTCAAGCCTTTAATGGTTTCCCTCAAAGTCTTCAAGCATTTTAATGCTTTATCTTCATTTTTCTCATTTAAATAAATTAATATTTATTTGAATATTTATCCAAATGCAAATTACACCATTTAATTGAAATAAATGATTTTATTTTAATTGAAAATACCAAAATTTCTCCCACTTGCATTTTCCTACAAAATCCACTTGCATGCCTAAAACCCCTTCTAGAATTTTCTAATCACTTCTAAATAGCCTAACCCCTTCTCTAAACTTTGTCACATTCCTAAGCAAAAGGGAAGTCACTTCTCAAACCCTCAAAGTCTTTGATAACCATTAAAGGCTTTCAACCTTCAACCACTAAATGGCTCAAAGTCTTTGATAACCATTGAAGGCTTTCAACCTTCAACCACTTAATCCCCAAAGTCTCCAATAACCATTAATGGTTACCTCAAACCCTCCCACATGGTTAAAACATTTGTTTTGACTCAACCTCTATCCAACCCAAAGGTCTCATCAGGCCATTAATGCTTTGACCATGATTATCTCTTAAACATTTGCACAAAGGTTTATCCTTGGATTAACTCTTAATCCAGTGGGTAATCTTAATTTGGACTTGACCCTTAGCCTCTAGATAACCATGATTAGCTATTTTATTCTATGTTTATATGCTTTCTATTTCATGCTTAATATCTCTCTTGATATGCCTGTTTAGGATAATCTTTTGTTGCTAACACTAACGTTTGTTTCTTGTGCTCTTGTGTGTGTTGCCATCAAACAAATTTTCTAATCCTTTTTGCAGAGCATCATTTGGTGAACCCGACGTGAATCCAAACACCAAAAAGATCAACTTGCTTTTAACCAATAACATGTTTGAATGTTGAAAATGTCACACAGGTTGCGCTTTTGACACTGTTTTGGTGCGTTTGACATTATTTTGGCGCTATTCACCTTGTTTCAGTGCTTTTTCCTTCTCTGTCTTTCCCTTTCTTTAAGTGCGTTTGTGTTAAATAGTGCCTCTATTCAAACGCAGACTAGCGCTATTGTAACAAAACGTTGTACAAATCACCTTGTAACCAAAAAAAAAAAAAACCAAAAAAAAAAAAAAAAAAATTAGGCTTGTAGAAGCCCACCAAATAGGTGGATTTTACTAACTATTTTTCTCTTTTGTGCAGATTTAAATTAGATTAAAAAGTAGATTTATATTTTTTTACTAACTTGTTTTTTGAAGTTGGTTTTAAAAATGAATTCACTTTTTATTTTGGTTTAAAATTAACTTCACATTTCAACTTTGGTCTTTTAAAAAAAGAATCACACATTTGTTTGGGACTCTTAAAAAGAATTTCATTGTTCCAAGGTAAAAAGAACCACAAATTTATACAAAAACAACTTTATTTTTTTTGCAAGTTAGGAAACAAACTTCGTTTTGGTGCTTAAAATAAACAAGGCAAATTTTATTTCTTGCATCAAGATAAAACTCACAATCCACACTTCCATTTTTGGTGCAAATAAAATTCACAATCAACTTGTCTCATTTTTAAAGCAACGTATTTTTCATTAAGTTGACCAGGATTTTCAAATTCTAGTTTACTCAAACAATTGCCATTGAAAATTAAAAAGAACACCATGATTGTTGGAGCAACATCTCCAAATAGTTAGATCACATTGCAATGATAGATTAAAAAGAACAAGTGTTTTTCGTGCTTGGCACACTTGTGCAAAGAGTTGGTCGAGTGGCCCTACTTCTAACACACACTATCCTCTCTTTTGGCTTTCGTGGTCCTAGGTGCAAGAGAAAAGTGTTATTAACACTCAAAATTTTATCTTTTTAAGAGAGGCCTGCCAAGAGACACATCACTCTTGGGAACGACCTTGAGCGGTAAATCCTTCGAGCCGCTATAGAAATCAGGTGAGAGCGAAAGTTGTAGCCTTGGGTATAGCTGTTCCTACAGTGTAACTGGCCGAAAGGACAAATGGGCCCCACCACCAGTTACAAGGCTCTTAAGTGAGTCACTGCAGAATGAACTTATGTCCAAAAACATCGAACATGACTAAACACTTTTAAGTAGTAGCCCACCCGTTCTATTGATTGAGGATATTTGAGATATAATTTAGTGCAAGAGCATAGATGGTTTTGCTCCCAAGATATTCACCATACATATTTCCTTGAGTAGAAACATAGCTTTTTGAAAAGTCACTTGTGGCTTGATAAAAGTGGTGACTCCCCCATCATAGGGATCATCTATTTGTTATGCTCGTGCAAGACTTAGTATATCACATCCTTACCTGCCAAGGCGGGATTCATAAGGTATGTAGTACCAAAGTCGAAGAAATATCAAGATGTGGGCTAAATTTATCACAACTGGCCATTTGACCTTAGGGATAAAAAGTGTTTGAAGTGTGTTCGTTTTAAAGACCAAGTGCAAATTGAGCCAACTTCAGGCTTTGGAAATACACCTTAAAATACATCTAAAGGAAGGGTCAAAAACAAGTCCAAGGATTGGGTTGATCTAGACCCATACGCATTTGTGCCTTTGAGGCAACATTCTTGTGTTTGTGTGCTTGCTTTGTTTTCTTGTCAAAGAAAAATCAGAAAATCAATCCCAAAAACATAGTATTCATCCAACATTTCTCAAAAACAAACAAAAATACCAAAAACAAAGTGCAAACAACAAAGAGACAAATTTTATGACCATTCTTCACATCTTGTGAAAGAAGAAGTGTCATCAGAATATCAACTTGAAAAGGAGACCATTAAGCTCAAAGGCTTTGATCAAAAGGAGGAAATTCTTCTATATCAATCGACAAATCTTTCTCCCATAGAGTCTTTTTACATCGCATGTGTCTATACCTTCAAAGTAAAACAAACGAGTTTGATTCAAAATCATTGAACCGCAGAGCTTTTATGCAATATAGAGCTCTGAGTTATCACAAAAATCAAGGAGGAAAGATTAATCCCCACTTTTTCCCCAACATCTGCATCACCTACAACACAGCTCGAGAAATACCTACAACACCTGAAAGGGAAGAGGTAGAGTTTGTCCCATTTATAACCCAAAGTTTTTATTGAAGTTGAAAAACAAAAACATCCATCATCTCACTCATACATCATCACTTCATCATCAATCCATCCCAACTCTCAAAACATTAAGAGGTTCTTGTCCCAAGTTCTCTTTTAGATATTGCTTGAAATCAAACACATCACATCACTTTTTAGATTGTTTCTACATCTAGGATAAGCTCATCCTAAGAGACACATCTACGCAGGTTAAAACTAGTTCATGAGTGAATCTTCTCATTGCTAGGTAGTCAAAATCTGTAACACATCTCAGATTTCTCTACACCTTATCACATCCAAACTTATCAAACAAACAAGCAATTCAAAGAAGGAATTTCGGTTACATCTACCTTAAAGTGCTAGAGATCCCCATACAACACAAATCACCAACCATCAATCTTTCATTTCATCGACAACTCATCATCATCTTCAATCAACTTCACACAAAACTTGCAAACAAAATGGCTCAAACCCGATCACGGTCAAGGCAACGAGAAATAGAAATTGAGGAAGAAGAAGACGAAAATCTCAATGAATTTCAAGACGCACTTGGAGGAAATATGAATGACGAAAACCCAAATACTCCCACTCCTGCAACAATAGAGAGGGCCCAGCATAACCCTCTCTTTAACAAACTGTTTGACGAAATACTCAGGAGTAATGCGGATGCTCACTTCTTAAAACTCGCTCAAGAAGGAGCCAAACTCCCCTCTGACTTTGATCTTGCCCAATTAAGACAAGCATCAGAAAGACAAAGTCGCCATGAGGAGGAAAGAGGTAGAGATCACATCAGATATAACATTCCTCGAGGTAACCCACCACCTCCTCCTCCAAATGAAATGGAGATGTTGCAGCAACAAGTCGAGAATCTCGCCCAACAACTTCATAGTGGTGTTAAGACCAATCAATTCTCACTTAACGACATCTGTCCCTATCCGTTTGATAGGAATCTTTATATGCCACCCTTTCCATGAGGATTCGAAACACCCAAATTTGAAAAATATAGAGGAAAGGGGGATCCCCATGATCATGTCCAAGAATTTCATTCCGCTTGTCTTGAAGTGGCATATGAAGACACATACATAATGCGCCTTTTTCCCCAAAGTTTGGGAGGAACAACCACGTCATGGTTTTCCCGACTACCAGGTGGCATTAGAACATTTGAGGAACTCATCTAGAAGTTCCTATCTCATTACTCTTATAATATTGAACGCGACATCACCATGGCTGATCTGTGCAACACCAAACAAAAACCAGGTGAACTATTCTCAGTATTCCTGCAACGATGGCGCCAAATGTCTAGCAGACGTTCTCTTCAGTTACCTGAATGAGAACTAGTGGAAATATTCACTTCCAACTTAAACGAAGAAATGGAATTTCACCTGGATGTCAAAGACACAGACTCTTTTAATAATATGATCACCAAGGGTTTAAAGTGTGAACGGGCACTCATCAAGAAAGGACTCATCAAAATCTTTAATGAAACAAAAGATGGTCCTCGCCCGCGCTTCAATAGCGATAAACCGAACTTCTGGAACAAGAACAAAAATAATGTCAATGATGGAGTTGTGGATGCTCGGACTATCCAAAATGCACAACCTATGGTTCGATTTATAGGACAAAATCCTCCACCTCAGAATAACACAAATGTTCCTTCCAATCAAGGTTGCATCACGTCTCATGATGAACCTAGACCTCGTCAGCAAAAACAAAAACGCACATACACTCCCTTAGGGGAACCCATTGAAACAATGTTGCGACAACTCATTTCTCAAAATTTGATCACTCTACCTAAGCTATCAAACTATGAGCCTCAGGTCAAACCGGCATGGTGGAGAGATACTGAACACTGTGAGTTCCATCAAGGAAGAGGACACAAGACAAGTAATTGTCACCGATTGAAAGATCTCATTCAAGATCTTATTGATCGAGGAGAAATTGAAGTTGAAGGACATGACCCAAAAACAACCAATAATGATCATCAGATGTTCAAGAATCCACTTCCATCACAAGATCAAAGGGGTCCTTCCACTTCTAGGCGAGGCACTGATACCACTGATTATACGTAGGCTGCATATAATTATACTGTAAATCACCTGTATGATGCCAGTGAACAAATTGCAACCATAACCTTCAAAAATCCCACCTCAAATTGCAATGTTGTTACACATCGTGGCAAGGTCACCATCAAGGCAGCTCCAGAAGGCACCACCTCCGTCCCAAAGCAGTACAATCTTGTGGAACAATTAGACAAAACGCCTGCGCTTATATCCATTTTAGAGCTATTGCGCCTATCGCCATCTCATAAAACAATCTTGGATCAAGCACTCCAAGAGGCATCAGTCCCTGCAAACCTGAATACGGACCAGTTTCAAGCCATGGTTGGAAATCTAAAGTCATCACCTTGTCTCACTTTTTCTGAAAGTGACAACTCTTCTTTCCAACAACCTCATAATGCTTCGCTACACATTGAAGGCTTTATCAACCAACATAGGATCAAGCGAGTCTTGATAGATAATGGAGCAGGCCTAAACATTTGTACACTACAGTTGGTCATAGCATTGGGATATGCAATAGAATCAGTGGATCCTCACAAGAAGATCACCATCAAGGCCTATGATGATGCAGAGCGTTCATCCAAAGGAGCTGTGGTACTACCAATCCGAGTGGGCCCTGTGGTAAAGCACATCATCTGTCAGGTTCTGGACCTTCCTCTGCCATATAATCTATTATTAGGGAGACCTTGGATACATGCCATGCAAGTTGTTCCATCTACCTACCATCAATGTATCAAGTTCCCACATAACGGTACAGAGATCACAATCCTGGGCGATACAAATCCCTTTGCATTTTGCCATAATATCAGCCATCAACCAGAAATTAATGTTCCTAATAATAGGGAAGCCATTTCCTTCCCATCATATGTAAGTCCTGCCTCTCTTGCCAGTTCGAACACCCCTATACCCAAGCAAGAAAAGCTTAAGATGAAAGTAGTAGAGGAAGGTCCTGGAGAATACAACTTGAGTCAGCTCTTTTGTGTGGGACAAATGCCCACTTCTCCTAGAACACATGGTAAGCCACAGCAGTTACTCCAGCAACCACTAATCATACCAGCATGTGCCTTGACGCCATTCATCCTTGGAAAGAGTCAAGAGGAAGAGACACAAGATGAGCACCTAGCGGACTGGATCTATAAAGATCCCATCACCACTGATAAACCGCGAGTTAAACTTCCTACGGAGCAGTATGGCAAAGGCCTCCTCATTATGCAAAGAATGGGGTATGATGGTCAGAGTGCTTTAGGATATTGCAAACAAGGACGACATGAACCTCTGCTGCCAGAATTAAAGCCCAAAGGTAATACAGGCCTAGGCTTTGAAAAAGAGATCTTTCCTAAACTCAAATTCAAAGGAAAACCCAGCAAACCACTATATCAGCCTATTGCAAAAAGGACACCTTTCATTATCAAAGCAGCATCAAACACCATCACAACTGCCCCACCGAGGCTCACAACCCCAACACAACCATCTACAATACCAATCATCCCACCAATCAAACCAGTAATCCCATTCGCAGCAACAATCCCATCAATAGTACCATTAGCAGTAGCAATTGTATCAGAACCCGCAGCAGCATCTATGGCACCAGCAGTTCCAGCAAAAGCCACTGAGTCAATATTACCAATACTCCCTGTACCAGATCCTTTAATCCCCATCATAGTTCCTGCAGCACCGATCACTACAAAGATACATAAACCAATCACACCTGCCATGTTTAACTCCAAAGACATCCCAGTATGGTATAGCAATCGGATGCTGGAGAGTGATTCAGAGACCGACTCACATGAGTGGGAATTTGATTCTATACAACTTAACACTTCAGATGAGGAAGACACATCACCACCTCCGCCACACAAAGACATCCCTGTTTATGGAGAAGCACAGATAAAGACCACTTGGGTACCTGAGCTGGAAACATCTTCCACAGACCCTATGTCTCATCCTACGCCTGATTCTGACAAGGAGAGTACCATTAACGACCTTCACCATAACGTCTTAACCCTCACTGATACATCTCCCACACTTAACCTAATCGATGAAGTAATGCCCATTATCCACCCTGAACTCATCGAATGGAACCAATCAAATCCTCCATGTCTTGACCTCTTCCAAAATGATGAGGCTATCATTGACTTTTTGGAATTACGGGATAATCTACCAAGCGGGGATCACAAAGCTGGATTCGCCATTGAACTTAATAGCGCAGCATACTTCGGGGCGGATGCCAAACCTTTCAGCTGCAAAAATATAACACTAAAACATGGATCTTCCAGTGAAAACCACACTGTGGCACTATTTGATCCGACAAAAGTAAAAAGAAAGAGCGTATCCAACGGTGAAAACCTCTCTGAGGCGCCTAAGGATGAAGGGTTTGACATTCTCCTTGATAATACACAACAGGAACGATCAACAATTCTCATCGAGGAAACCAAAGAGTACAATGTGGGGACTCCTGAAAATCCTCATATCATACATCTGGCATCTCTTCTCACTCCAGAGGAATAGCCTAAATTTATAGAGTTCTTCCAGAAGCGTCAGATCAACTTCGCATGGTCATATGCAGACATGCCTGGGCTTGATCCTGATTTAGTCATGCATCACCTCACCGTCGCAGAAGGAGCCAAACCTGTCAAGCAGAAGCTTCGTAAGATGCATCCCCAGATTGCAGTGCTAGTCAAAATAGAACTCAAGAAACTCCTAGATGTTGGTTTCATTAGACCAATTGATTATGCAGAATGGATCTCCAATATTGTGCCAGTTGGCAAACCAAAAGGGGGCATCCGCATTTGTACTGACTTCAGAGATCTAAATAAGGCCTGTCCTAAGGATGACTTCCCCCTACCAAATATCGACATCATAGTGGATCTGACATCAGGACATGCCATGCTTTCACTCATGGATGGCTTTTCAGGATACAATCAAATAAAGATCGCACCAGAGGACCAACATAAGACATCCTTCACATGTCCATGGGGCACATATTGCTGGAATTTAATGCCTTTTGGTCTAAAGAATGCAGAAGCAACCTATCAAAGAGCAATGACCACCATCTTCCATGACATGATGCATACCATGATGGAAGATTATGTGGATGACTTACTAGCAAAATCACTCACCAGAAAAGGACATCTCCACATCTTAGATAAAATCTTTGATAGACTGGAACAATATCATGTTCGACTCAACCCAAAGAAATGTGTCTTTGGAGTGACCTCCGGGAAGCTTCTAGGATACATTGTCTCAAGCAAATGCATTGAGGTTGATCCAGCAAAGGTTAAGGCAATAATGGACATGCCACCTCCAAAGAATATCAGTCAGCTAAGGACATTACAAGGGCGGCTTCAATCCATCCGAAGATTCATTGCACAATTGGCTGATAAGTGTCACCCATTCACACACTTGCTACACAAGAACATCCGCTTTCAGTGGGATGCCAGATGCCAACAAGCATTTCAGACGCTTAAAGACTATCTCATGAATCCACCATTGTTGATGCCACCAGATCCAAGTAGACCATTGTTACTCTATATCTCAGCAACAAGTACAGCATTAGGTGTATTACTGGCACAACATAATGCAGAAGGAAAAGAGTGTGTTGTTTACTACATCTCTCGCACACTGGTTGGCTATGAACTCAATTACACACCTATTGAGCGAGCTTGCCTAGCAGTAATCTTAGCAGCCACTAAATTGCGACACTATCTGTTGACACACAAGGTACAACTCATCGCAAAGATTGATCCACTCAAGTATTTACTCAGCAAAGCAGCATTGACAGGCCGCTTGGCCAAATGGGTGATGATTCTAAGTGAATTTGGCATTGAGTACGTGGACTGTAAAGCTATCAAAGGGCAGGTCATTGCAGATCAGTTGGCTGATGCACTACTCATAGGCGATCATCCCCTCATTTCCAATTTTCCAGATGAAGAGATATTCATGATCACAGAAGTACAACCATGGAAACTATATTTTGATGGTTCATACACTAGGCACGGCTCAGGGGCAGGCATTTTGTTTATCACACCTCAAGGTGACAGCATCCCAAAGTCTTACAGGCTCACATTTCCATGCACAAACAACATAGCAGAGTATGAGGCCTTGATAACAGGACTCAAGTTAGCCATACAATGGAAATTACAAGAACTACAAGTATATGGCGATTCCCAACTAGTCATTCGACAAGCAACAGATGAATATCAGACCAAAGATGATAAACTCATGCCATATAAGCAAATGGTGGACACTCTAAAGACATCATTTACTACTATCACTTTTGAGCAGATACCAAGAGATCAGAATCGAGCTGCTGACGCTATGGCTACCATCGCATCTCTCCTAGATCTTCCACAAAATTCAACACGCTACGAGTTCTTGGTAGAACAGCTTTGGATTCCCGCTTATGATATCCCTGAATCCAAAATGATATGTCACCTTGTCGGTTCTGAATCCCCATGGTATGGTGAGTTCTACACCTATCTCCGCGATCATACCCTTCCTCCCAACCAATCGAATAACCAACGAAAAACCTTCATTCGCCAAACTGCTCGATATACCATTATTGCCGCAACCCTATACCGACGCGGTCTTGATGGTACTCTCCTTCGATGTCTGGAACAAGGTGAGATAACAAAGGCTTTGGAAGAGGTACATGAAGGAATTTGCGGGACTCATTCAAGTGGTCCATCACTCGCCAAGAAACTCCTACGAGCTGGATATTATTGGCCATCTATGGAAAAGGATTCCTACTACTTTGTCAGAAAATGCAAGAAATGTCAAGTTCATGGCGACCTGATACATGCACCAGCCCAGGAACTGGAACCAATCACAACACCATGGCCTTTCTGTCAATGGGGTCTTGACCTTGTGGGTAAAATCCATCCATCTTCATCCAATGGCCATAAATTCATTATTACTGCCATCGAATATTTCACAAAGTGGATCAAAGCTGTTCCACTTACCCAAGTCACCAGCAAGCAGATCGCCTCATTCATCCTCAACTACATCATCTGCCGGTATGGTGTACCCATGTCCATCATCACAGATAACGGTCTTCCTTTCAAAAATCAGGATGTCCGTGAACTTTGTGAGAAATTTCATATCCAACACCGCTTTTCCACTCCCTATTACCCACAAGGCAATGGTCAGGCCGAAGCATCCAATAAAAACATATTAAGAATCCTCAAAAAGACAGTCAATGATGTCAGCCGTGACTGGCATGTTCAACTAAATCCAGCACTATGGGCATATCGAACTAGCATTCGAACCCCTACAAGTGCAACTCCTTATTCATTGGTCTATGGTGCAGAAGCTATCTTGCCTATTGAGGTCGAGATACCATCATTATGGGTTTCCTTGCATAATCTCATCGATGATGAAGCATACAGAGTCTCACGTCTTCAGGACTTAGAGTTACTTGATGAGAAGCGACAAGCTGCATACAATCACCTCAAAGCCTATCAGCAGCACATGAGTAGAAGCTACAATCACCGAGTTAGATCTCGTACATTTGAGGTAGGTGATCTTGTTCTTCGAGAGAATCCTCACAACCAACCAAACAGAGAACATCAAGGCAAGTTTGAATCAAATTGGCTCGGCCCATATGTTGTCACTGTTGTATTCGGGTCTGGGGCATATCAGTTGGCTACTTCAGAAGGAGAACCGCTCGCAGATCCAATTAATAGCATGCACCTCAAATGGTTTTATACCTAAGCTGTATAGAGCATCAGGCTCCCCTGCATATTAGAAAATACCCAAAACATTCAGAAAAATGTTCTGAAGAAAATACAAAAACATTAAAAAAAAAAAAAAAAAGTAAAGAAAAATCATGCATCCAAACGGTGAACAACCACTCCGGTGGCACCTTGGGTAAGTACGATGGTGAAAACCTGGAAAATAGGCGCCACTCGTAAAGGCTATGGCTCCATTGTCTTTCAGACTTGTTGCGATCACATCTACTTCATACATACATCCATCCATCCATCAACCATGGCTTTTTATTCCTCTGCAATTATGATAGTACTTCATACATCTTGCATCCCGCTTTTTCATAGTCATGTCTAAAACTGGGGGCAATGCCTTTAACCTATTGATGGAAGTGGATTCTAGATTGTCTTATGATTCATTAAGTTCTTCATTCAAACAATCATCAAAAATCCAAAAACATTCAAAAATATCTCGCAAAAATACCAAAAACATTCAAAACAATTCAAAATCCAAAAACATCGACAAAACCATTAAAAAATCACACAAAAACATGGCAACACCTTGTACATACCCATCCATGCAGATACCAAAATAAACATTGACAAACTACTCACACAATGACCATTTACCAATCAACCACACAATCAACATCAACAATCAAACTGTCTTCAACAAGGATGCGTCCTTCCTTACCAAAACAAAGACAAAAGTGACGTTTTCTTTGACAAGAAAATTATGTTAAGCTATCAAATACTTGGTTGATTTGTGAGTACAATCGTTCGTTTATCTGTATTAGGATCTTGCAACATTGTTTTGTATCGTTTGCGCATTATTTCCGATGAAGTTCTAGGGCATGTACTAATGGTGTCTACGTGGGAAGTTCACTAAGCTATGTGATCATAGGCAAAAATACAGTCATAGATCACTACGGCTTGCTGACTACAGTGTATACCTTGACCATATGAGCATGAACCATTACCAAGGATCCATATTCTTTATTCTTTATGTATATACTATTTGTTTGCAGGTACAATGCTCTTTCTTTGGTTCCTCCTACCTCATCCAAATTGGATAAAGGTTTTATCTCTTATTACGGTATGCACTTGTCTCAGGATATGATCAGTCTAAGATTAAGGAGGACGTTCCAAGTCATGCATGAAAGGAGATAATCCTTGCTTGTTCTGCAAGCAATACTCAGGTCAACTTGATCCATTATATCAAGTTGCTTGTATTAACTTGCTATATCAAAATCCATGTAAGAAATGCTCTGGTCATCTTGAATCTTTATGTCAAGTTGCTTGTATTTTCTTACAACATTTTAAAGCTCAATGATGAAAAATAAAGCACCATGGATCATCATTCCATCTCATTTGTATATATTGCATTCCATCCATCCATACATTCATAAATAGCTGCATATCATTCATACATAGTAATGACAATGGATACTCTCTTTTCCTCTTCTTCCATAGGAATGTAATAGGTCCTCCATTTCTTCTATCTAACATTGAACCCCTCCCCACCCTCCCCATCTCGATAATCACCATCACATACCCTACATCGTGTCCCAATCAGCCTAATCCAGCCACGTTCATCACCATCTATCTCTAAATAGGAGGGATTGTGTTTCCTATCCTAAGTCATCCAATAAGTCAAGAAAGTTACTCTGTCTGCACAGGTACATCGACTCACACACACCTAGACTATCAACAGATACTCTAATCAAGTATCTTCGGGTCTCAACAGGTAATTGATCATGGTAATCCTAGACTACATCAGGCATTTATCATAATGACCTAGTCTCAACGGGGCTGCTATGATTCACCACAATCATCCATCCCACGCACACACTATCAATTGATCAACCAATCAAACACAATCCAATGGACAATTACATCAATTGTCTAAGTCTCAACGAGTATTTTGCTTCATATACCTTGACTTCATCGGGCAATTACATCAATTGTCTAAGTCACATCAGGTCACTTTGATTCACTTACTCAGACTTTATCATGTCCAAGCAACCAACTGACATCAACTGTCACGCTTTGACTTGACCGGGGCAATTAAACCGATTGCACCAAATTGTCTAACCAATTTTGATCAATTGTATAGCATCAATCCAAACCCCACACTACATCTGTTATGTATCTCTTGCATGACCTCAGGGTACCCACTGGCTTGTTGTTTCTTCATATTCACTCCATTTTCTCCCATTCTTTCATCATTAGTTCTAATTTCTTCTATTCTACCTCCCCTCCACTTTTCATTCTTTTTCGAGAGATCGCCCAATTTTTCAAAAAATAAAATAAAATAAAATTCGGCCCATCTCTCGAGGGGGCATACCACCCATTAAATTTACATTTTATGGGGCATTTCTTCACACCTATTTTTCTTTCTTTGAAACGACGCGATAAACCGCACCGTCTCAAAGAGGGGCAAATGTAGTCACATAAATTTGTCCACTTAATTAAATGAATACTTAGTATTTATTTGATTATTTAACCATCAATTAATGAATTAATTACATTAATATTTAATTAATTCATCTTAACCCTCTTCTCCTATTAATTAAATAAATTATTCAATTTATTTGATTTAATTCACTTAACCAAATTCAGACCATTAATTAAATAAATAAATCATATTTGTTTAATTAAATCTTCTCTCACATTTAAATAAATTAATATTTATTTAAATCCCCCAAAATCCCACCTCTCACATTTAAATAAATTAACATTTATTTAAATCACCTTTATCCTCTACCCACTTGTATTTTCCTACAAATGCAAGTTGCACAATTATTTTAAATAAATAATTTATTTAAATCACCTTTATCCTCCACCCACTTGTATTTTCCTACAAAAGCAAGTTGCACAATTATTTTAAATAAATAATTTATTTAAATCACCTTTATCCTCCACCCACTTGTATTTTCCTACAAAAGCAAGTTGCACAACTATTTTAAATAAATTATTTATTTAAAATCCTATTTATCCTCACCCACTTGAAACCTTTAATGGTTTCCCTTAAAGTATTCAAACTTGATGGCTTTAAAGTCTTCAAACTTGATGGCTTCCTTCTATAGTCTTCTTAAGACTTTAATGGTTTTCCTTAAAGTCTTCAAGCCTTTAATGGTTTCCCTCAAAGTCTTCAAGCATTTTAATGCTTTATCTTCATTTTTCTCATTTAAATAAATTAATATTTATTTGAATATTTATCCAAATGCAAATTACACCATTTAATTGAAATAAATGATTTTATTTTAATTGAAAATACCAAAATTTCTCCCACTTGCATTTTCCTACAAAATCCACTTGCATGCCTAAAACCCCTTCTAGAATTTTCTAATCACTTCTAAATAGCCTAACCCCTTCTCTAAACTTTGTCACATTCCTAAGCAAAAGGGAAGTCACTTCTCAAACCCTCAAAGTCTTTGATAACCATTAAAGGCTTTCAACCTTCAACCACTAAATGGCTCAAAGTCTTTGATAACCATTGAAGGCTTTCAACCTTCAACCACTTAATCCCCAAAGTCTCCAATAACCATTAATGGTTACCTCAAACCCTCCCACATGGTTAAAACATTTGTTTTGACTCAACCTCTATCCAACCCAAAGGTCTCATCAGGCCATTAATGCTTTGACCATGATTATCTCTTAAACATTTGCACAAAGGTTTATCCTTGGATTAACTCTTAATCCAGTGGGTAATCTTAATTTGGACTTGACCCTTAGCCTCTAGATAACCATGAGGTCTTCTCAGGCCTTTAATGCCTCCAACCTCTTCTCTCAACCCAATCCTATGTTGACACTTGTCACCATTTTATTGGTGCCAATTGTGCACATGGATCCCCAACTTTCAAACTTGGCCCTTGATTAAACCATTCAATCTTAACCCTTCATTTCCCCATTTCTTCTATAAATAGAACCCTTCTCCTCAAGCAAAAAGGAGGAAGCATTAGAGTATTGTTGTTATACTGGTATTAGCATAGAGCTTTCTCATAGCATCACTATCTACACTTGCATAGCATTTGCTTATCATATTCAACTATCTTGAATCTCCATATGGCATCCATGGCTAGTGCAAAAAGCTGAGAGCTACACTCATTTGGGACTTGGAGAGGAGAGGAACAAGGGAGGAGCAACTATGAGCATCTTGATTAGCTATTTTATTCTATGTTTATATGCTTTCTATTTCATGCTTAATATCTCTCTTGATATGCCTATTTAGGATAATCTTTTGTTGCTAACACTAACGTTTGTTTCTTGTGCTCTTGTGTGTGTTGCCATCAAACAGATTTTCTAATCCTTTTTGTAGAGCATCAACTGTCAATAACCCATTCATCTTTTTCTTCAACTTTAGCAGCTAAAACTTTCTTGTCATTAGTGCAGCTAGTAGAATCAGTACGCATTGGCTCATCTTCCTTGATAACAATAAATACCCATTCATCATCACCTAAATTTCCTTTCTTAGATTCATCATTTTTCACACCTTCATCATCAGCATAATAACACTTCTTCTAAATTTTAGGCTTGTATGGCTTCTTAGAAACTCTTTTCGGACACCTTGAAGCAAAATTTCCTATCTTACTACATGAAAAAAAATTAAGAGGCAACTTTCCTTCATACTTATCACCACCTTTAGGAAATCTCCAGGCAATAAGGGCTTCAAGCTCCTTAATCTCTCTTTCTTATTCTTCCATCTCCTTTATCTCCTTTCCATATCTGGATACTCTTCTTGAAATTTCTCCTAGATCATATCTCTGCTTTCCAGAATCAGTAGCTTTGAATGCGAATTCAGTCTTAGGAAGAGAGTCACAAAACTCACTCAATTTAGAAGTAGCAAGCTTACCAACCAACATGTCTCTAGTCATATTAGTCACAGTCTGGATCTCCTCAATAGCAACAACTTTAGCCTTGTAGGCAGGAGGCAAGGACCTCAACACTTTGGCTATAATCTCTATTTCTTCCAGTACTCCATCGGCACATCTGATATTCAACACAAGCTCATTCACTTTTTGCATAGAAGAGGTAATGTTCTCATCTTCACTCATCTTTAGTAATTCATACTTTCCTTTCAGGCTCTGTAACTTAGCAACTTTCACATGACTATCACCTTCATATAGAGTCTCCAACTTCTTCTAGATCTCATGAGCAGTCTGCAAATCTGACAGAGTCAAGGTAGGGAGATCCAATGAAGGACATCCCCGCCTTGCAACCTATAATAAAAAACACCATGCAAGATACCAACAACCGGTAAACAGGTAAAGAGCAACCCTAACCGATATAAGTAACACATGATATAACTAGTAACTAGATAAATCCATCATTACAATCATTTAATGAATTATATATGCCTTTAGTGGCTACACATGCTGGACCGCAACCTTGGATTACAAAGCAATCCTTACATCACAAATCTAAAATCCACAGATCTTTTGCTCAAAAAATAGGCCTCTGGTAACAGTCTGCACTATCCTGCACCGACCTAAACCTCGGTCCATCCGGACTTCAATCCTCCCTGAAATAGAATCTCTTCAAAAACTACATCTTCACTCGATCTCTTCTTCCTCAGACCTCCATTCCCTAAAATGATTCTCAAAACTTCCCTTTATACCATCTACAAGCAATAAAAACTCGATTAAGTTGGCCAAACACCAACCAGTTCATGATGAAACATGTAAATGATAACATGTCAGCCCAAATCACCAAGAACATCTTCAAATGCATAAAAATTCACGTGGACCTCTAGAAACATCGATCAAGGCCCAAAACAACATCTCTCAATGATCCGCAAGTTACGTAAAACACCCGCAACCCAATTCATCTCCACTCCACACACTGCAAGACCAACCAGTAAGAACACACCAATACCAGATGAATACCAGAATCTATATCTCACCAGAATTAAATCCATTGCCATGAATCTCTAATATGATAAAGACAATGAACTCAAGGTGATAATTCCAAATCCACAATGCTAAACTCTCAACATGAAGAAATGCAATGATCTCCAAGCAATTCCACCGTAAGTACTCCAATCGGTTTGAACTACTTTGATGCTCCTACATCAAAATCCATCACATTAGTCATCTCAAAATCAGTTAGGGCACTTAGAAATTCTTTATTAGCTCTAATATGATGTTCAAATTTC